>NW_009600909.1:0-28723 GCF_000690535.1 Cariama cristata
CCTCTGAGGGACCGATGCTCTGCCGTCGCCCGCGCCGAGGCCTCAGGCCGCCAGTCTGGGCCCAGGGCTCTTGGGGCTGCCTCCTGGGGGCGGCACGCCCTCCGTGGACAGCCCTGCGCGGGTTTCCCTTCTTCTGGTTTAGAGGTTCTTTCCCCCCGCCCCCCCCGTGAAAGACCCATTTCCTGGTTAGGGCAGATCTTCCTAGGGAAGGGAGCTTCCTCTGGGATGCCCGGTGACCGGGCCACTCCGCTTGGCGGGCACTCTGGAGCCCGGCCGTCCCAGGCTCGGTGTGCTTGCTGCGGTACCGAGGCAGGGAGAGACGGGCTGTCAAGTTGGTGATTGGTCGTAACGCTTTCAATTATATAGTCAGAGTAAACTATAAATTGTGATCTGCAGTCTAGAAGTAATCCAAGTGAATTGAAGTCTTCAAAGTCTGCGACTTCAAGGAAGAGCTGATTGAAAAGCATCTTAGTTAATTGGTATATTATTGTAGATGCAGGAGAGAATCATGGTTTGCTTTAAGTTTAAAACCACAATCCAGTGTAACTCTTCAGGCAATTAATCGTTTGAAATTAAGTAAATAATTTTTATGGGTTGGTCTTAAAGTATTACAAAATTGCCACTTGCTGCCTTCCACGAAGAAGTGGAAAACCACCAGCAGTTTCAGTTCTTCTGCATAATTGTACATTTTTTTAGTTCAAATCAGTCTAGAATATGTGTGCAGTCTTAGATTTGTCCTAAGAAGTTTAGCATTAACTCTGTTCAAAATCATATCTCTTTGCTCATAGAAGAACTTGTGACTTTGCAGATACCCTCTTCTTTTGTATACTTATTATTAAGGCTGAGACTTTTCTGAGCTAAGGATATGGCCTTTTGACTAGGAGGAGATCATTGCGTCACACGTTCTGTAAAGTAACTTGAATTGTTGCTTATGAACAGTGTGTAGGAATTCTTAAACTGTATGGCCCAAAAGTAATCCCTGACTTAAAACTATCTTGAATATTGTATTTCTCAAATATCAGGCATGGGGAGAAGCTGTTATGAAATAAAACTTCAAGGGTATTGATAAACTCATGCAAAATGATGGCAAGGGTTTTTTTGTGCTGTCAACCTACTCAGTAAAACAGGAAAACTCTTGACATTTTTTTTCTTCTGTGTCCAGTTCACACTGTACTTACCCAGTACTAGTTGAATCTCTGTATATTTAGAACAGATAAGAATTTAATTTAAAAATAAAAAACACCACCACAACAAACCTTTGTCCTTAACTGGGACTTTTAATATATAAAGCACATGTCCAAATTCTATTTTACTTGAGCTTTTCCCAATGTTCTTTGTATATTGTGTGTTCACTTTGTCTTTTAACTAATTTCTGTACAGTAAAATTTCTTGAAGTAATCAAGCCCTTCTGTGTTATCTTGCCTGAAATCCAAAAGCCAGAACGGAAGGTAAGTTAATAAAATTTTCTTCATAGGTTTGTATTTGTGTAATATAAAATGTTTACAGCTTAGTTTGCATTTGTGGGATTTGGTTTTTTTTCCTGTTGGGAGAATAGCAGTTTTAGGCACAATTGTTTTTAGCAGAGTTCTTGTCTAGTACTTTCTGTACTGTGGATATGGTTGTACAAGAATATATTTGCTGGTAAATGCAATTGTGTAGATATGGTTATGCCAGAGCAGTGCATGTTGAAAGCAGTACATATTGGAGTGTAAACTAGAGTAGTTTAGGATAGCACCTTGAAAATCTTTGCTGCTTCAGTTCTAATCTAAGATTATTTGCTAAGATAAGCTTCTGTGTATTACTATTTTTTTCTCACCAGAAGCTCCTTATTATGAAAACGTAAGATTCATTTCTGTGGAAGTACTAGTATTACCTTCCATTGATGTAAGCTTGTTTATTTGGATTAAAGTTTCAGTAAAGCTTTGTCATTTTCCTTGGCCTTACATAGTATAAGTGGGATGAACAGTGAGTTCTTTTCCTTAGGATGTCCTGTACTTTGTCCCTTCACAAGGAAATCAGCTGTGCTTTAGCTACCATGAAAGTTTGCCTGACTGACTAGATCTTGTTATCTTGACAGCTTTATCATCTTTGGTTGTTTTTTTGGCTTTGGGTTTGTGTTTTTTTTCTTTTAGATTCAGTTTAAGGAAAAGGTACTATGGACAGCTATCACACTCTTCATCTTCTTGGTATGCTGCCAGGTATGTTTCTTTCTCTCGTTTTTAAGAAAGGGCTGAAATGTTTAAAGGATGTTTAATCCTGTTTTCCTCTGTTGATTGGAAATGCAGATTCCCTTGTTTGGTATCATGTCATCAGACTCAGCAGATCCTTTCTACTGGATGAGAGTGATTTTGGCATCAAATAGAGGTATGGTCAGTCTTTCAGGAGGGCTTTTTTTTTAGCTTGAATCAAAACATTTTTGGACTCGTTCTTACGTTGTACTCTATTTTAACAAAGACAAAAACTGAAGTAGAGAGGGAAAAGTCATTTTATGTATTATATAAAATCATAAACCAATGTGGTATTGGGAAAGGCACAACTTTGTGGGCAAAATTAGTTTGTGGTTGGCTGCGTGCAATCTATTATATGTACAAAAATCAAGTAACATTTTAGAGGGAAAAGGGTTAGGGGAGGCACAATTCCTAATTACCTGCATCACTGCTGTTGCAATCTTCTGTATATATTTCAAGCTTTTTGATTTGTGTTTCAAACCATATTATATGTGTGTTGCAGTTTCCTGGGTGACATGTTTGAGTCTGTCTCACAGAAGATTAAAATTCATGATAGTTTGTATAAATTTCAGTTTCTTGTAGAGGCTTTCTAATGCAGGTATGAATTAAGAATGGTGACAGTTTCCTGAATTCACTTTGTCATTATATGTCATTGGGGCTATCTATCAGTTTATATCATAATTAGATGTGCATATATGCATGCATGCAACTTGGTGCACTCCTGAAAAAGTTTGGGTTTTCCTGTTTAAAATTACCAATAATAAAGTGACTGATCGTTGAAGGCAGAAAGCAAATTCCTACCTTGTTTTATGCAGAGTAAATCTGTTCCTCACAGCAAAAGTCTTTTTCAGCAAACATAGTAAAAACTAAGGTACTGAGGAATACTGTGTTGCATATCAGCCTGACACTTAACAAGCTTTTGTTATCATTGACACCTTTACATTTATGGAGATTTGGAATTTTATGTCTTCTCCATCATGATGTAAAGGGTGGAAAAAGCAAACTGAACTTCAAAGAATGCCTGAGTATGGTACGCCCCATTATTTTCTTTCATTGTTCTTCCTGTGTCTGGCAGGTACGTTGATGGAACTGGGCATTTCACCTATTGTCACTTCTGGGCTCATTATGCAGCTCTTGGCAGGTGCTAAGATAATTGAAGTTGGTGACACCCCAAAGGACAGAGCTCTATTCAACGGAGCACAGAAATGTGAGTAACAGCTGATATTAAAGGCTGATGGTTTAGAGTATCTAACCCTAACAATAGAAAGTGTAAACTTACCACATGATGAATGTTGGAGTCAGATATATGGGTTTCTGTCATGCTGTGTGTTCATGTTGTGCTACAGATTTCTGTATTTTGTCAGTCTTTTACTGACTGCTCTCTGGCTTATTAGCTGTTAAGCCTCAGAAAGGTTTGAAAAGGAAGAGTATGTCTGCAATTGTCATTGCTGGTGTAATGTCACCGGATAAACTAAGCAATGTATAGACTGTGGGCACCCAACCTTTGAACTGTGTTGGTCAGTGTTAACCTAAAAAAGATTAAGATGCTTGTTGTAGTTGTTTTTACCTTGTAGTTTCAAGCATGGCTCTTTCTCAGCAATAAGAAATCTCTGCTCAGTTGTCAAATGATTTTTAGAAAGATTTGAGTGTTCTTTAGCTATTTGATGCTGTACCACACTACTTACTGATCTGTTTACTGGAAAAAAAGAACCATAAATTACTAAGGTAATATCTTAACACCCTTATAGTTTTCAATACCTAAAGCAGTCTTCAGTAACCAAACCCACTTGCTTCTGAGCATATTTGTTTCTGAAGTGTCTGTGTGTATTTGTATTTTCAGTGCCAGATTTCAGACAACAAACTTAACTTGCCTTTGAATTTACATGTCCTGGAACCTATGTATTCCTTCCCAACTTTCTCTACAAAGGAGTGATTTGTATTTTTCCAATTGCCTGCTCACATAAATCTTCAGAACAAATACATACTTATTTCTTTTTATTCTACAGTGTTTGGAATGATCATTACAATCGGACAGTCTATTGTCTATGTAATGACTGGAATGTATGGAGACCCATCTGAGATGGGTGCTGGCATCTGCTTGCTTATCACAATTCAGGTAATTTCTAGTCCTCTCTACTTACTCTCCCTATGGAAGAGTCGAAAAATCAGCGTTATGGACTGCCTGCCCCACATGCAGAGGGGGAAAAAAAGAAAAAAACAAAAACAAAAGTATTCCTACTTCATGTGTATATAGTCTTTCCTTGTCTTTTAATACAAGCTTTTTTTTTAATAAAAATTAAAAGGGATGGGACTAATGCTGTGTTTCTTTTTTTACTGTAGCTTTTTGTTGCTGGATTGATAGTTCTGCTCTTGGATGAGCTCCTACAGAAAGGATATGGTCTTGGTTCTGGCATCTCTCTCTTCATTGCTACCAATATCTGTGAGACTATTGTGTGGAAAGCATTCAGCCCCACCACAGTGAACACAGGACGAGGTAATATGGCATTGTCTGTTTACAAAAATTTTGTACAAAAAGGCAAAATCTTTTTTTTGTTGTTTTCAGTTTGTTAACTTAAATGGCAAATGCTGTTACTAGCATCTTAGCTGTGTAGTTGCCATGTAGTGAATCTTGTTAATACAACAAGTGCTGCTATGAAAGGTGCAAGTACAAGGACATTTCTTTTTAATTCTGTAGTATCTCACAAGATATTTCCTGAACTTGAATTTCTTACAGTGCCTCCATTAAAACTTGATAACGGTAGGCTGCCATCGTATCACGGTTGCTGCCCAACTTCCTGACAAATGTCATCAGTTTCTTTCTGCTCCTTGCATTTCTTACTTTTTGTCCCAAAGACCTTATTCTCCAAACCTGACAGGAGGTGATCGTGTTTGGTGCTGTATAATAGAAAACATAAGTGAGGTTATCACATTTGCTGTAATACAAACAATAACTAGTGTCTCACCATGAATGATACTAGGAAGCATGCTGCCTCCCTCAACTTTTTATTTTATTTTTTTTGGTGGCGAGGAGGAAAGGGGGGAAGAACTTGGTGAATGTCAATGTTTCTAGAGACCGGTAAAGTTACCGCATTTGATTGCTGAGTTATGATTTAGTTTCTAGACCACTACAGGGGGATTTTAAAAAAAATCTTGGAAATAATATAGCTAATATGCAGGATTACAGTAGTAAAAGTCGTAAGAGCATGCTCAAGAAGCAGAAGACTCGGAGAAATCCCATTCTGAATCCTGTAGTTCAGAAGTATGCCCAGTGGGACAAAGCACTGAAGTTTGGAGATAATCACAGCACACCTAACGTGGTTTTTCTTTTCCTTTCCAAGGCATGGAATTTGAGGGAGCCATCATTGCTCTGTTCCATCTTCTGGCTACTCGTACAGACAAAGTCAGAGCTCTTCGTGAGGCCTTTTACCGTCAGAATCTCCCCAACCTTATGAATCTGATTGCCACCATCTTTGTCTTTGCTATTGTAATTTATTTCCAGGTCAGTTGGAATAAAGAGACCTGTAAAACTGTTCATATGGAAGTAGATCTGTAATCTACTTCCTTCTACAGGAAATTATATTTTCACTTTCTAGTGCCTTCAGAAGACTCATTTTTCTATCTGCAACATCTGGATGTTCATTTAACACTATCTTCTCTTAATTAGTTTCCACACTTACTGTAGCCACACAAAAGACTTGAGACCTACTTTTGTCTCTGAAAAAAAAAAAAGAATGTGTGCGTGCAATATTGTCTAACCCAAATGCTATTGCTTTTTGTTGGAAAATACTTTGAAGTCTTTAAGCCTATGTGTCTCTTACTGTTTGTTGCAGCAAACTGCTGAAGAGTGTAGAAAGTTTTAATGTTTCTTTTCCTGGATACTATGTTCAGTCTTCTTGAAACTTCAGATTTCTTCTGATGTCTGCATCTTTCATACCTTCTTACATGTGTGTGTTTAGACAATGCTGCAGGCTTCCGGGCCCTTTGCAGAAGTGTTTGCGTGGATAGCCCTCTGGGTGGAGTATGTGTACTTGCACAAAATGATTGCAGAATTTTTTCTGTTGCTGTCAAGGCCTTGCACTTGTAGTTTACAACCTGTGGTATGATTTCATGTCCAGATATAATGGGGGACTTTCTTTTGAAAACTTTTTAGGGCTTCAGAGTGGATCTTCCTATCAAATCTGCTCGCTACCGTGGCCAATACAACACCTACCCTATCAAGCTGTTCTATACTTCCAACATTCCCATTATTCTTCAGTCCGCCCTGGTGTCAAACTTGTACGTCATTTCCCAGATGCTTTCTGCACGCTTCAGTGGCAACTTACTGGTTAGCCTGCTGGGCACTTGGTCTGTGAGTATTCCTTCTGATCTTGCATACGGCTTTATAAGAGCACCATTAAAATGCATAGTTGAAGAGATGATCTCCCTAAATATTAAGGCACACTTCTGCAGGTGGTCATGTATACTGAAACTCCTAAATTAGTAACTTGTTTAAGTACATGGTAGAGTATGAGACCTGCTGTGATGAGTGTAGATGTTAGGTATCCATCTACCTTTTACCTTGGGCTGTTCTTTGCTGTCCTAGGTATTTTTGCTGCTCATTGTTGTACTCCGTTTCTACTTTAGAAACTGCTTGTGATAGTGAAGTTGAATCTTTGTGTGCTGCTGTAGTGGTAATGATGAATAGTGACATGAAGGTGATATAAACTCAGGCTTAGCTTAATGGCTAAGAAATAGTGAGAAAGTTGGTGACTGCTTGCTTCCTTCTTCTAGGACACATCATCTGGAGGTCCTGCTCGTGCATACCCAGTTGGTGGACTTTGTTATTATCTGTCACCTCCGGAGTCCTTTTCTTCAGTGTTAGAGGACCCTGTACATGCAGTCGTTTATATTGTATTTATGTTGGGCTCCTGTGCTTTCTTCTCTAAGACATGGATTGAAGTCTCTGGCTCCTCTGCCAAAGATGTAAGTCTAAAATGATAAATTATGTAAGCTTACATGATGAAAACAGATGGGCTGTTATAAGAATAAGACTGACTGACTTCTGAAATGCTATTATGCTGGTAATCTTGTTGGTAATATTTATTGTTTGTATAAACAGTGACTATGTCTTTTTTGTAAGTGGGGAGGATGAGGGTAATTTTTTTCCCTGTTTTCTTTACTGCTTCTTCAAAAACAACAACAACAAAACTTAAATAATTGCTTTCATTGGCATTAGGAAACTTTGAACGTTGCTGTGTAACATCTGATCAGTGTGAGGGCAGGCAAGGTAACAGGCAAGGTAGAAACTCTGAATGCCAAATGAGAGATGCACTGTATGCCAGTCAGTTGCCACTTAAGAACTTGCAGATAAAGCTTGAATACCCATGGCTGGCACAGAGAGTTCTTAACTTCTTTTGGGGCAAGATTGACTAGAAGTTGTTATTTTTAACTTGAGAATGCTGATAACAGAGAATATAGTGCAGTGCGTTAATGTACCTGAGCCTAGCTTCTCAAAATTTCCATTTGCTACAGGATATTTGATATGCAGCAACTATATCATTCTGAAATTGGAATTGGAAAGCAAGATGGAAAATAGTTGTCATCGTGGTATGTTTGTATTGTGTGGTTTGGGAAATTAGGTTTGGCAGCCATATGGAACGGTTGCATCCATTCTTTAACAAATATGTAATAGTTGCACAGTTACTGTAACAGCGTGAGCACTCTCTTGTTTTGGACTTGCATCTAGCTGCTTGTTGTCAGGAATGTAGGGAGGCACTCACAGCCATGTATAGGCAGATTTTTATTTCAGTATAAACCAATGTACGGTTTTTAACACTTGAATATACTTTCCTGATACTGAATAAAATTATTTTAAGTTCATGTAAACAGGGTCAGAAATAAAAATTGATAAACCATTACTTAAATGTTCACTATATAGTGGAAAACTGGTAGCTTAATCATCTGAAATTGTGTTTTCTCAGTACATTAGATTCAGTGACAAGCACCTTCAGAAGCTCCCCTGCTAGAGTTTGTTACCCTCCGTTGTTAGTAAAATGTTTGCAGGTCTCTGTAGTAACCCCGTACATACGCAGAAATTCAATTTAAGAATCATGTTCTGAGAAGGGATTCTAAGTCATATAGTTTCTAATACAGCCCCACAAATAAATAGTTAGCTCAACTGAATGTGGGAAACTGAAATGAAGTGGACTCTTCATAGGATAGTTTTGCTAACATCTACTAAACCCTAACTGGGAGAAGGGTAGGTAGCAAAACAGAAATTGAATTATGTGTATGAGAGCTTACCAATTTCCAGATTTTCGTTTTCTTAATAGGACTAGAATTATCCAAAAAGCTTCACATAATTGACAGTGTGCAAAAGTACCTGTGACTGCAATCTATTTGAAGTTAAAATACTGGATATTTTAAACTCAGATGAATAATATAAAAAGCAAAACCCAAAACAATACACACAAAAAACCACAAACCACCACCATTTACTGAAATGTCTTGCCTCTGTTTTCCCATAGTGCTAAGTTCCATGGCCTTGGCAAATAACACTAAACTTACTTGCTCCATTCCTTGATTCAATACAGGTTGCCAAACAATTGAAAGAACAACAAATGGTAATGCGGGGCCACAGAGAAACTTCCATGGTACATGAACTAAACAGGTGAGCTACGCATTTCACAGGCTATTTATGCAAAGTGTTGTGGGGAAACACATGGCAAATTTTGCTTTGAATGTTGTCTCATTAATGGAAGACGTTAGAGAATGTGCCTTAAATTCTGGAGCTAGTATTTTGCTGTTGTATTTTTTTCATTGTTATACTTTTTATAGGATAGCTAATAATGAGCATTTGAGTGTACTTTAATACTTCGAGCTGAGGCACAATATTTTTTTTAATGGTAATTTTTAATGTGTTACTGTGTCTCGAGTACCATTTTCACACAGACTTTGCTTCTAAAACAAGCAGTTATTTAAATCTACTGGGTGCAGAGATAGGCAGGGGTTGGTCTCTCTAGGTTTTCTAATTGCAGGGTAGTACCTGTGCACCCTTCATGTTACAGAAATGTTATTTAACTTTAGATTTCAGTCATCAGCAAATGACTTGAAGAGCTAGTAGCCATACGCTTAATATTTGTGCTTAATTGCACAGTAGACTGTAATACCTTCTCTTGTCAGCTTAGCATTTTTTTTTTCCTTCCAATCAGGTTGAGCTTTTTATTTCCTTACCTTGTGTACTGGCACTATTGCATGTTGCTTATCGTGGATTGTAGACCCATGAGAGAAGAGAGTATTTTGCCACTGACTATTTTCCATTTGTGTAGTTTCATTCTTGTTTTTTTAACCATCTGGTTAGATTATCTCTGTAGTGTTCTTTCTGTTCTCAGTGGGATTGATTTTCTAGGAAAAAAACCTGCCTCTGATTTAGATACTTTCCATAGATCCCATATACCCGAATATATTTGTTAATATCCTGAGCAAACCCTAACGGCAACTTTTCTGTTCTCATTTTGTGTTTTACAGGTACATCCCTACAGCTGCTGCATTTGGTGGTCTCTGTATCGGCGCCCTCTCTGTGCTGGCAGACTTCCTTGGCGCAATTGGGTCTGGAACTGGAATTTTGCTAGCTGTCACTATCATTTATCAGTACTTTGAAATTTTTGTAAAGGAACAGAGTGAAGTTGGCAGTATGGGAGCTCTTCTTTTCTAAATCTAGCTTCTCGTGGACCCAGGAAAGAGGGGAAGAACATTCTCAAAATATAGCCAGTCAGGTGAAAAGAAGTAACATAAACTTGATAATGTCATTCTATAAGAACACATATTTTAATAATGTTTCCAAAGCGCATTCCATTATGTTCAAACTTTTCTAGCATACTGTTTGCATTTTGTAAATTCATGAGGAAAGATGTGCAAAAAAAATTTTTTTAAGAAAATTGTTTTTTAATTATGTGTTAGGAGAATCAGCTTTCTGAATTGGATTTAGTTCAGTGACTCTTGAATTTATTTTTTTTTTTAGCCCCTTTCAAATTTAGTATGCCTGAAGCCTTTACAGGTTTTAATAAATGTTTGTTAAATGAATGTTTGGAAGGGATTGTTGTCCATTTAACTTGTTTTTGCAGCTCCTTTGCAGTAGTGGTGAGAACAATCTCTCCCTCTAAAGCTCAAGGTCCATAATTATGGTTGTAAGCACAAACAGTGTTTAATATGTTCAGTTTCATGTTTGGGGTTTTTTTCAGTATGGCAGATTTGGAAGGCAGTTGTTTCTTTTTGCTAAACAACATCTCCAAATTCAAATGTTTTGTCTTGTAATTACAACACTAGACCTTGTCGGATGTTGACTATTGGCTTGAGACTGTTGTCAAGTTTCTGTATAAGATAAGAACGTGTTCTTTCCCACCACCCTTCCTCTGTAAGCAGAAAACTCAGGTCAGTGGAGATTCTGCCAGAGTCTGTGCCTAAGAGTTGCAACTTTGAAACCTGGTCATACCAGCAGCTTTGTAAAACCTTCTAATTAGTTTTCATTGCCATTAGTGGTAGTTCTTGTGGTTCTGATGCTGGCTGAGAGAAATGGATGTTATGGCTGCTTAGATGCAAATCTGCTTGTGTTCTTTACTGAAGCTAAGTTTCTCTCCTTGATGATAAATTCTGGTCTTGTAACAATCAGGATGTTATCTGACTACTCATATCTAGTGAATTTTGAGTCTCATTACCACAAAGGAGTGTGCAAAGAATGTATGTTACTTGTCTGTTTCTATAGATCTAGATGAGAGATGCTTGTCAGATAACTCTTGGAAGTTGTTTATGTAGAAGGCTTTTCCATCCTATAATCTCGTTGACTTGAATGGTGTGTAGAAAAGTACTTTTTCAGAAGGCATTGGGACTCCTCCTTTTTTTGAAGATCACACGTTCAAATTGGAGAAGCTACAGTAAAAGGCTTTAATGGACCAAATGATACTTAATTTTCCATTTTAATGTAGATTGTCAGTACTGATCAGGTGCCTAGGACCAATGCAAATATTTGTGTATGAGTCTGGTAAATACACTTTTCCTCAATCAGTATTGGACAATGTGGGAACCAGAATGAGGAGTTACAATGTTGGAATGTTTCTCTACACTGCATCAACACATCTTCTGTGCATTTTTGCATGTTCAGCTGACAGTATATGGATTACTTGGAGTGATGGGACTCTGTTACATACCCAAGGAGCACAGATAACACCCAGGAGCCCTTGTTAATGCACTGAGCTCAAATACAAATGCGTGAGAAATCTGCGAATTTGGAATGAGATACACCTCTCAGTAAAAGTGAAACTCCTGCGATGAGGATCACGATTGGAAAAGGAACAAAAGTATTGGGATAAAGTATCCATGAAATGCTCGCTACCAGCCATTCACTATTACTTCACACGACGTTCAATAATTTTTCTCTTACTCGTAAAGTACTAGTATGCCACAGCACAGTTTCGATGTAAAATAAGGGACAGTTAAAAAGTGACTTTAAAAGGCGAGGGAAGGAACATGGTGTGGTGGTTCTGCTTTGGGGATTTTTTTGTTGTTGTTTTTCTGGCAAGCCCAATACAAGTTTTGTTTTGAGATAAAAAGGGCTCCACTTTTGGGCACACAGCTCTGGCTGGGCTGGAGCTGTACTTATATTTTTGATCATATCATCTGTTTGAACTGGTTGCGGTTTAAACCGTTGGCTCTTCAGTGTCTAAGCAGCACTTGTTCTATGCATCTGTATTTTTGTTGTCTAGTGTTGAAATCTTTGTCTGTTATCAAGCAGCTGTGTCCTTGAAGCAGGACCTGCTGATCATACAGTGGATGTTCACAAAAAGAAATAATGTCTCAACAATCTGCTTTATAATGAAATAAAGTACGTCTTTGGAGCTAATGCTTGGTTTTCAGTGCTTTGAATACTGTTACATTTCTGACAGTTGTAGAATAACGTTAGCTCCCTACGAGACTCTGAAAGTGATCCCTCTCAAGACAGCTGGTTGGAGTGTCGCTGTAAAATAAAGACAAATTGTATTTGCTCCAAGGTCTACTCTCAACAATAGATTGCCAAAATAACAGAGCCTTAAACCATTCCTCTGGGCTTTTGTGTTCCAGAAGAGTTGCAATTCAGAAGGTGCTGCACAAGTAAATAGAGGGAGAGTTGAGGTAATGATGCATCAGGTTAACCAAAACTATATTTCCATATGAAATACAGTGCCAGTCGTTTTGTGGCATGATAGTAGTGACAGGATATTAATTGAAACAACACAACTCAAAGCTGATGATATTCCCAATGGTGTTTTGCCCTCTGAGTTTTTAAACTTAACTTGGAGTAAGGAAAAATTCTATCTTCCTCCTGAATAGAAATATACTAGTACTTAAAAGCAAGTTTATTTAAAATACTGGTACTGGATGCAAGAAGTTCTGCCAAGATTTTGGTCATGTATAAAGTCATTCTAAACAACAGCTTGGTTTCTCCCTTGCTGTTTCATTTTTTGCCAGGAAACTTGCATTAATAACTGTGTTTGCTGTGGGACTATTATGTCATTGCACACATGATCACAGGAGTAATTGAAGTCACTGTAGGTGTAGTGAGTTACCTACAAGAAGCTAGGTGGAATACCAACACCAAGGGAAAGTCTGAGATACTCTTTCTGCTGGTAGTATTTTCAGTGCAAACTTCCTTGCATAGCCTTTTCTTCTGCGTATCTGTAGATTTCATGTGAAAACTTGTGCCATAGCACTTAAGTTCTGGGTGTTTGATTTTTGTCCCCATCACCATTATTCAGAGAGACTTAAAAATCACCTGGTTTATTCTAGTTCACGTATTCCTAGGGCCTCTCACCATATAATTTTGAGATGGCAAACAAAGGGACTTCTTTTTCTTAATTCCTCAGACATTTTGTTTGCTGCTGGTTTGGGGGTTTTTGTTTGTTTTTAAAAAAAAATTCCTTTTGCCTGCAACTATAAAGGTTGTTGCTTTACTCTGAAATGTTTTGTGGCTGTGCTCCCTTGATTTCTTCTGGGGATAACCCTGTCCCTGCACTGTAAACAGACTCTGATTTGAGAAATAGATTTCCCAGCCAGCTCTCAGTAAAGGAGGAAACCGAGTGGCCTTGTAACTGCTTTTCCTAATTATTCCTTGCGGCAAGAGAGAACAATAAGCTTTAGGTGGCCTTCAATTTTATCACAGCTTTGAGGAGTTGCGTGCAGGTTTTTGTAAGCTGTTGTTTGCTTACCGACGTGGTGTGACACAACTGACAGGTCCTCAATCAGCCCTCGCTGCCTGCAATACTAAAACTGCTTCCTGATGTATCGCTGTGTGCTGAACGCGTGTTCGGGTCTTTCCCGTAGCAAGTGCACATCTTTCCAAATCCGTGATGGCCGCAGGGCGTTACTGCCAGTAAAGAAGAGTGCTTTCAGAAAAAGTGTGCAGGGGAGAGAGACCGCTGACATTTCTGAAACTCTGGTTTACTTGGTACGTGGCTTGGAGGGCCTGCCGTCTCTCTCGCTGCTCCCTCTGCCAGCTTTCTGACATGAAACCCCAGCCTTCGCCGGGTTCCTGCCCAAAAAGGTCACGGTTTGAAGTGCGGTGAGCGGCACTGCTGGCACCCTCCCAGCTGTGCAGGGGGAGAGGTGCAGGTGTTCAGACAATGCCTGCTTGTTCAGGAGGGTCTGGGGCTGGGAAACACAAGGCCCTTCCAGCTTCGCCCAGCCTCCCCAAAGGATGAAGGACGGAGGCTGGCACCAAAGGGGCCCGTCTGCCCGCCTGGTGGCAATGTTACACTGCAGTTCCAGGCACCGGGTTCACGGCAATTCGGATCGGTGAAACGCGTGGTGCATCTGCTCCAAGTGCGTGTTCTTTCTTTTCCTTTGCTGCTGCGCCGATGGGTGTTCTGCAACGGAAAGAGTTGGGAACGGAGCTCACCAATATTTCTTTGTACTGCCTAGAATCGGGGCGGGGATTGAGGTTGTTTTAAGCTGAAAAGCTGAAAATCATCATCTTCTTTTAGAGAGTTTGTAATATCTATAATATTTTGTAATATTTTTCAAGCATGCTAGGTGTCAAGGGGCAGTTGCTGTTATCACCGCTTGGTCTGCTGAATATTGCTACACGGTTTAAGCCTAGACTGAGACAGTCTATGGGATCAGAAAGAAGACAAAAAAAAGAAGCATTTAAAAACAAAATCAATATTCTAAGCTGGGGACCTAATTAGTCAGCCAGACTTTAAGCTGCTGTTTTATAATATGCTACTGGATGGATCTGCTAAAATGGAAACTCTTCTGTGGGCCAGGTCCTCGCAATCCTCTGGCTATTGCTAATGTGAGGCGAGCCAAGCTGGCAGCGCTTGGCAGAAAGGAAATACCCTGACAACTGGCACCTCCTTTGGCAGTTGTGTCAGAGGGGCTAGAGACTGAATGAGCACAGGCATGATATACTTTGTCATCGCAGAGTGGGCTGTCAAGGTCAGAGATGGGATGCCTGCTCTGAGATAGTTCTTGTTGGAGAACAAGAAGAGTGGGCCAGTCAATTTTCCAGCAATATGAATACCTGTGAGCTTAAAATAGAGGGAACAAATAAAACAGAAGAACAGCTAGGATATAAATCTTTTAAAAGCTGTTTCAGACATTTTTGTATTGCTTTGAAGAAAATCAGGGTACATGGCACATACAAAATCCCAGATTCCCCTTCTTATATATTAAGGCTAAAGTGGATGGTTCCAAAAATGGTGTGAGCACTGCTGGGGGACAGCTATCTGAAATCTGAGATGAGTATTATCCATTTTAATCTTCAGCATGTCTTTAGCCGTTTCATGTTCTTACAGCTCTGATGTGTCTCTTCTATATACCTGTGGTGTGAAGCTTTATAAAAGAAAAAGGCGACTCTAGACATACGGGAGCAGGAAACTGTGAGCAGAACATTTTGCATTATTAACTTCACTATGTAAATGTGAATTTTAATTTTGTTTAATTAGTTTTCTGTTTCGGCAATGCAAGAGCAAGGAATTGTTGCTGCTGCTGGATTCCCAAGGGCTGCAGTACTACGCCTAATGCATCTAGTGCAAGGACTCACCGTGACCACAACTGTTGTCATTTACACCGTGATTTGGGATTGCAGAGCTCAGCTGCAGAGAGTAACTGGTGGGCGTGTGGTGAGAAGCCATAGCTCGTCAAGCAATTGTGGGATGAAGTAAGGCAGGAGCCAAGGCAGCGGGGAAAGGTATCCTTGTGAAGCTGGGATGTGGTGGTATGATGTGCCTACACTTAAGAGGAGTGCATCTAAGAGTGCTCTTGAGCTCCAGGATTTTGATGACTGCTGACAACAAATTGTGAGTGCGTTGTGCTGATGGGGATGGTGATTGAAATTGCAAAGGGGTAGCTGCCTACGTGATCTCTCCAGTAAGAGAAAGCCCAGAATACCTGGGTACTATAGAAACTGATGTTTTGTTTAACCTTGGTGTCCCAGCCTGACCTGGTGTTCCCTTTCCTCTATATAAAGTTTTCTTCGTACTCTGCAGATGTAGAAACTTGTAAGATAGGGAAGTGTGCTTGTTAAAAGTGCTTAGAAAAGGAATTAATTTATCTTGGATGTTTGACGATGGAGCCTGAACTGGTGATCTTTATAAGAAGAGCATTTTTTTAACCTGGCCACTCTTGCTTTGAGTAACTCTTGAAAAGAGGAGGATTTAAGGGAGTGCGGGGTTAAATTCTTCAGGTAGGTAGAAAAGAGCTGCCTTTTATCTTGGTGCCTCCTATGTCTTAAGCAGTACAGGCTAGTGGAAGCAAGCCAACATTTGGGATAAGGCTTATCTAACGTAATGATGGAACACAGTAACACGAGCCAGGGGGTCTAACACAACTGTCTGCAATTCAGGTACATTGCT
This sequence comes from Cariama cristata, assembly GCF_000690535.1. Taxonomy (NCBI): domain Eukaryota; kingdom Metazoa; phylum Chordata; class Aves; order Cariamiformes; family Cariamidae; genus Cariama; species Cariama cristata. The sequence continues at coordinate 16,091 of NW_009600909.1, forward strand.
GTCATTTTTATTTAGCTTTAGACCCTTGTATCCACCTTTTTGTAGTGGATAGCTAGAAGCTTGCATGATTCTTTAAACTGGAATGGTAGCAGGACTATCTCGTGTGTGAAAAGAGCCTCAGTTGTAGAGCAAATAAACTAGAAGGGTTTTTATTTTTATGAAGTGGATTCTCAGCTGTTACTTGTATTACAGGAGTTACTTGTTTTGCGTGAGAGCGCCTATTTTGGTGTGTACTGGCTGTAGTTACCACATGAGAGAGATTTTTGGCTCCAAAGATTGTACAATCTGAATAAATTAAAAAAAAAACCAAACAACAACTTTTAAAAACAAACAACAGAAATGCTGCAGAGAAGGATGGGACTTGTTGCCGGTCAGACAGCTGGTCCCTGCAAAAGTCCCGAGTCAAATACAGTGTCTGTACTATGCCATCTCTGTACTTGGCTCTTCCGTTCATGTTGCCTATTCTTGAAGCACCAGAAAGAAACGTTAACTCTGTAGAAACTGAAATGCAGATCCAAATTGCGCACGTGTACGCATATGAAGTAGGTGTCTTTAAAACATAACTATGGGCAGCTAATTAATGAAGTAGTACACTTAATTCTGCGCTTAATCCCAAAATTAGTGTGTCAGCTGTGAGTTCATGCCTGTAGGAAAAAGAGGGTCAGAGAATCGAGTGGTCCATGTGCCAGCATGGTCATGTTTTTCTTTGTTCTTACAGAATTGCCGAGATGTCACAGCCTTGATGTTATTTCATCCCTGTAGAATGTCTCTGCTTTTCCAGAAAGTATTTCCTTTATGCATAGTCCATTAGTGATGGTCATAGCTTTAAGTGCCTGCAATTCATCAAGTTTAACACTTTACACTTACTATAAGAGAAGACAAGGCCATTTCTCTATGTTTTTGGTTGTTAAAAATAATTGCTATAAAATAAACTCAAATCTGGATCATCTCCCTAAGCAGAGGTGGCAGATTGATGCTATCAGGGTTCTAGAAGGTGTTATTGGAAAAATAATGAAATTGCCTGAAGGCTGTTGCATTGCTACAGCCGAGGGAGCTTTATACGAAAATAATGAAGTAGAAGCACCCTCTAGAAATCGGGAGGAAGGATCGTTATTAAGCCCGGCTCCAGCCCACAGCTTGAAAGACCTGAGTAAAAGCCTCTGTCCTACTTTCTTGTGTTCCATGAGTGGGTCTGTGGTGGGAGGTTCTTGCATGAAACAGATATTGCTCAGGTCAGAGCTTCGGTCCCTCTGTGGAAGTGACCCTTAGACTATCCACACCTCACATTTCCCCCTAATAATGTGCTGCAGCAAAGGTGAACACGTTGAAGAGCACTCTGTGTCCATAAGGATGGGGCAGTAGGGGAGGAAGGAGGGATTAAATAGGACAGAACTGAATTTGTTCCTGTGGTTGTAGTTTACCAGGCTGTCCCTGATGTGAGCTGAGGTGTAGCTAGCATCCTCCAGCATTTAAACGTGAGACTGAGATGGAGGGGAGGTAAGAAGGGAAACCTTCTCATCTGCGTGCAGCCTATCTCTCACCTCTGCTCTGGTTCCTGCTTGGGTGGGGGAGTGGGGGTCTCTAGGTGACAGGTACTGATGGGCTTTCAGAACCTGACTGGGTATCTGTTTGTGCCTGGGAAACTTCCATCTGTGTCCGGTATTCCCTGATGCTGGAAAAGGAATTTGGTATTTCTACAGTAAGAGGAAAATACTGTTATGAGGGGACTGGCATGGGAAAGGTGTGAGCAAGGACACGTTCTGTCCCTGTCATAGAGCCGCCGTGTTACCTTTTGGCTGGGTCTTGGTTAATCTCTCTGGCTACCTGTTAGATTTCATCTTTCTCGTATCGGGATTTGTTAAATGCTCTGAAGCATTTGCATTGGGGAAAGACACTCATAGAATAGCGGTGCAGTCTATAATGAATCACTTCTGTGGATTTTGCACCTCCTTCCGTTGAGTGTTTCTGTTACTAATAACACTCCTTAAGTTACCTGCTACCTTGAATGGTGGATAGCATCCTGCTGGCCTGTGGGTTTCCTGTGTAATCTGTCTCACAAATGCATTAAGAAGACCCAACCAGATCAAAACCGTCTGTGCTAAGGACAGCCCTGAAGCACGTACAGAAGGCTAAGCTAGAGCGTGCAGCCTACCACTCTATTTTCAGAAAGCATGTGGGTATTGTGCAGCCTGTAAGTCTGTAAGACCCAAGCACAAACATGTTAAAGGTTAAACACCTCAAAAAGTCACATCTTCTCCCTGCCCACTGACATTCACCCATAAGCCTGGTGCCCTCCTGCTCATGCAGGTGCTCCAAGTCGGCATCCCCCAGCCCGGAGCCCTTCCAGCGGGTACCTCTGTCATCCGGAAAGACACTGCTTTGTTCCATGACCCAGCAGAGCTATTACTGCAGCAATAAAGCATAGACCTGACAGGGTGGCTTTGCCTTTCTCTTGTAAATCCTCTGGCAGGAGCCTGATGTGATTCTTGCCAAATACCTCTGTAAGTGGTAGGAAGACCCAAGGGGTTTCAGGAGCAGGATGAATGCCCAGAGAGGTGGGCTGCAGAGATCAGAGATGGCCTTTCTTCACTGTGTATCAGAGCTTTGTGCTCACAGAGATGTCTGCTGGAAGGCACAAGAGCCTGATGCCATTGGCTGCCCAGTCAGATGGGGCACAGGAGCTTTGCGAGCTTGTACAATGTGACCTTTCAAAGGGTATGAGATGAGCTTCACACAATTTGTTTTCATCTTACAACAACAGCAAGAGCACTTGACTCTATGTAAAACTGTTTTGCTTTATTTCTGTTTAAAAGGCTTGGCAATTCCTGGATGCACATTTTAAATTTTCTCACTTTCTCCTGTGTACGTGTTCCATGGGTCTGTAACTGCCATTTGATGACTGCTTGCCTCCTGTCCCAGCCCGGGCGGGATGGGCTTACCCTCCTCTGATTCTGGGTGACAGAGGGTGGCTGGTGTTTCTGAAGACAAGTGATGATATGTGTGGATACTCCTGGCAAGATCCTGCCTTCTGGATTGGACAAAGCAAATTCATCCTCTGAAAAAATCTATCTGGAAGGACAGGACCCTTTAGGAATATATAGTTATCAGTCTCTCTAATCTTAGGTGCCTATCACCTGTATCCAAGTTGTACAATATAGATGTCCAGAGGGGCCGGAGCCATTCAATAAAGCTGCTGCTATAGTTCTTTACATTAATACTGAGCTTGAGCGCATCACTCCTACAGTCAGTGGTCTGGAAAACTACATGCTGCTCTTGGACCTGGAGAGCATTTGGGATAATAAAAGAAGGGACAGGCTGAAGCTGGGCTGGGTGTCCTGACAGTCGCCACTTGGGACCCAGAAAAGATGTTTCTCTGGTGCTGGGGGTTTGTCTTTGGCCTCTGTGGCAGCAGTTGGCTTGCTAGTTCCCAGTATTTACCTAAATATATTTTGGATTGTTGCAGCTCCTATTGTTTGTGATAAAGGGTTGGACAAAAGGTCCATTGATCAGGCGGTTCTTGCTATCCATCTCTGTCTGCTTCTCAAGACAGCGAGTTTGTGGTTGCAGTGACGCTGCAAAGCTGCTGCAGTACATCAGGTTGGCATAACGAGTTGCACTTGCTGGGAGGAAAAAAGGTGTGATAGAGAGTAAAGATTTGCAGATCCTTTCTTTTCTTGCCGCATGAATATGCGAATCGCTGTGTGAATCTGGTGCGACGTGCGACAGACTTCGCCGACTTGCTCTACACCAAATTCAAAGCCAATGGTGATCTTGCTCCCATGTTCTAGTTTAGCAGGGAACAGCCTGCTAGGTCTGCATGGATGTGGCATTCAAGCCCTGCATGGGAGATTATCATAGACAAAGATGCTGAGTTTTATAAAAAATAAATAAAAAAATTTAGGCAACTAATGAGTGGAGCAAATCTTGTTTCTGGAAGAAAGTCCCGAGTTTCTCAGGAAATGTGAAATGTCTCCCATAGATGTTGTTTGAGCTAAACTTTGTCTGCTTTTCTAATGATGAAAAATGATGTGTGATACAATTAGGTAGCATACGGAAAATAGTCATATTTATGAAATACTTGGTTTTTTTATTGTGTCATATTCAAAAAACAGCCCACATTAGAAATGAAATTGCATTGCGTGCAAAGATTCTTGCACTGACAGAGAAATTAAGTACTTTTATCCCTAAACTAAGAGGGAATAAGATACTGAAAATAAGAAGCATCAATATTGCTGATGTGCATACAGAAAAAAAGCTTATATCTTGTGGCTCTGAAGTAGAACTTAAATCCAGACATAGTAACGCAGATACACAAGAAACTTCTGTTTTAAAGAACTAGCTGGGGAAAAAAGGATGCGAGATTTCAACGTAGATTCATTATAATGTAGTTAACAGTGCAGTGTTAAGGACCGACAATAAAATTGGTCAGCAATAAATGGGAATTATAGTTACCTACTGTTTTAACTTAAAATAACTCAAATAGAAATACTTATATCATAGAAAGCTTTTTTTTTTTCAAGTAATGGAGTACAGAAGTAACATTATCACTTTAACAATTAACATGTGTAAAAGGATGTTATCATGTTTCCCTGTTTATTTATTTATTAGATTGGGCCTTCCCTGTTTTTGACACCTCCCGTTCCCAATCCTGCAGTTGGGGAAGACAGGTGTGGGGTCATCTGGCCAGATCCGGGGACTCGGTCCCACACTTGGTGGTGCAGAAGCTCCGGCTGTGCTGGGTCCGGGAAGCTTTGGAAACTGGGGTGCGAGTGGTGCCCACTGAGCAGGGGCAGGCAGGGTTCACCTGAGCTGGGGGCGATGCCAAGGCAGAGCCCCTGAGCTGGGCACTGGGAAGAGCAGCCCCCGTGTCTGGTTACAGGTAGGGCTGGAGTGGGAATGGGAGCCTGTGCCTCCCTGTGATCTCTGTAGGCTTTGGATGTGTCCGCTTAAGCTAGTCTCGTCAGCTAGTCTGCTAAGTGTGGAAGTCATTAACTTTACCCCGATGGAAAATTTGTCTTGTGCTCCCACTCCAAAGGGAGTCCGCGATGGTTTCCTCCGCATGACGAACGCACGCGGTGGTGGCCCTACCTGCTGCCGCTCGCCGACCTTCTGGCTCCTTCCTCCCATCTCCGCTCTGCCCTGCTCCGCTGCTTTCCTCTGTCATCTCTCATTTGCGATCCCTCACATCTCTGCAGCGCGGGGTCGGGCGCAGGCCCTGCTGACGGCTCTTGCCGAGGCACTCTCATCGTTGATGATGCACATCAGGAAGATCAAGGAGCGCTGGGACAATGGGGACATTGTGCCTAGGTTTCTGCACCCTGGCTGGGGAAACGAGTGTGCGTCCCCGTAGCGAGAGCCCCATATCCCTGCTACCTGGCAGTCCGTCAGCCGGATGACGTGGGTCTGATGCCGCAGACATGCGGATGAGGTGTCAGAGAGAGGCTTTGGTGGGAGTGAATTGTGACGGCTTTTGGCTAGTAAGATAGTTGAAGGGAACAAAGCTGTTTGAGCAAACAATGCGATAAAAAGGGGTGCAGGATTTGAGGTCCCCTGTGCACGCTGATTTGGAAAGCATGTGGCCGTGGAGGTCTCTCTAATACAAATTGAATACATGCTTTATTTCATAACTAGAAGTAAAAGCTCTGCTTGGGATTTTGGGAGATTTGCTTCTATACTCAACGCTCTTTTCTTAATTCTTTCTGTTCTTTTACTGGCATCAGCTTCCTGTGAAGAGTGTTGTCAGGGAACCTCCTGCATCCTCTAGAGGGTCTTCTCTTTCTTTTACCTTCTCCATTTCACCTTTCTACCCTTCCTCTGTCTCTTCCTTCTCTATTCTCTTGTAATGCACAGCCTTCTTTCAAATACCTTGTCTCTGTTCTGCTGCTCCTCTTGCTTTCTCTGGGGTTGCATCCACTATACAGATGGATTTTCATTCTTCCTCTCTGGTTGTGCTTCCTCTTGCCTTTTCTTAGCACATTTCTGCCTTTCCCTTTTTCTTCCACATTCTCTAGATTTTCTTTCTTCTTCCTCACATTTTCTTATTCTGTTTTGGGGGATTTTCTTTTCCATTCTTTCCTTCCTCTTACCTCGCTGGTGCCCCATCCTCCCTTGCAACGTCTGCTCCTTGCTTATCAGCCCCTTTCCTTCAGTCCCTTCTGCCACCTCCTTATCCCCCCCAGTGCTGTATCTCTGAAGTGAGATGTTCCAGCTCAGGGGACAGCAAGCTGCAAACAGATTTGCTGTGTTGCTCCATTGTAGACCTCCCCTGCTTGGGTTCGTCCTCGGCAGCGGCAGCAGAGCTGCAGACTGACTGCTTGATGGCTCAGCAGCCCACCCACACCACCAGAGTGCAGTGGTCCCTCTGGAGTCGTTACCAGAGGCTGAAGAAGTTGGATGTTGGTTTCTCTGCAGGGCAAATCTCTGCTTGCACAACCACTGGCAGCCAGTGCAATAGTGAAGAATGGAGTTGGGGCACATGAGAGATCCCTCCTTTATTCCCTTAAATAGCATCATTTTGCTGAGCTCATCCAGCCAAGGTGTAAGTTGAGGGTTTGGCTGCTGTTATCCTGTGAGATACTGGGTGATTGGATTGCAGGTACAAATCGAAGGATTCGGATGGTGCTCGAACAAGCCCATGTGGGTGGTCTCTCAATAGGCAACAGAGGTAAATTGAAGTACCGTGGCCAGACCAGAGGTGCTGCCCAACATGACGGGCAAGTGGCGTGGTGCTGGGCTCTGAGAAGTGGTTTGCCAAGTTCATATGCTCTAAATAGCCAAATATGATGTCTTCACACCGCCCCTACAAATGAATAGAAGAGTTGTATGTGTGAGGTCATTGGAAATTACATCTACCTTGCCAGCTTTCTCCTCGCACTGGTAGAGGTAAGTCGGTATCTGCTCATCAACCTGACCTCCCAGTTTGGAAGAAGCAATGCTGAGCCCTGCCCACACTGGTGTGGTGGTGAAAGCAGGGACATGGGTTTATTTTGTTAGGCAGTCTGCATCCTCTCCCGTGATCCAGGCAGACCTTATCACCCAAGAAACTTTGGGTTTAACCAATTCAGATGGGAAACTTCCTGCAACTGCAGAGATGCTGCCATGGGTGATTTAGCCGAGGGTGGTCTTCATTCTTGTTGGAAGCAGAGGGTGCTCCCTCACAGCAGTAAGGGTCCTGTGCTGCGAGAGGTGCCGTGGGTCAGTTGGGATCCAACCTCACGGCACTCACAGCCCCGTACATCCTGGTGTTGCTTATCGTAGGATTGAGCCTGGTGAAACCCCATTGCTGACTGTTCAAGCCCAGTCTCGGTGGTTCAGGAATATTGCCTACTTTTTTTTTTGGGCTGTATATTTTTCCAGACTTTCCCAGAGTGTGCAGTGTTACTCTGCTCCATCGGACAGTCGCATCTCCCCCCAGAGATGGCTGCCTCTCGGTGGCAGATGAAGTGGAGCAGTTGAAGCACTACTAGACTGGGCCACTGTAAAATATTCTTTATCAAAAATGAGCATTGCAGAGAGTGCTGTAATTCTTTTGACCCCCCTCCCCTGTTTTTTTTCCCTGTAAGAATATTTCTACTATTTAATTAATTTTTTTTTAATATCTCTCTTTCCAGACTTTGTATTCTAGCCCCACTGCCTGCGATCCCTGCGGGGTGAGGGGGGAGGGCTGAGTGACAGGCTAATAACCTGCTCCGGCTCTCGCTCCAAGCCCAGTGGCAGGTGTCCCAGCGCCCCTATTGAATGCCACCATCCAAAAAAAAAAAATTTATCAACAATCTTCCTTCAACAATGATTTATTATTGCCATAATTTGCCTGGGTACAATGAGCTGCGAAGCGTATTTCTGCACCCGGCTGACAGGTATTTGATGGCACCAGGTTCCCATTTTATTTAGTCTTGAGCCTAATATGATTTGGTTACTCTTACCCCCTCCTTCCCATCCCTCTCCTCCCTCCCCACCCAACCTTTTCTCATTTTGTTTTGTTTTCTATGAGTGTGTGTTTCGCATAACCCTGGGCCGGCTGACAGCGCTTGTAAAAACCAGAAGTCGATCTTGCAGTGGCTTTTCACCATTAATCAAGCTGCCTGGAATTGGAAAGTAACACTGACAGGCTTTTATCTTGGAGAGAAGGAGGATGGCAGATGTATTTTATGGTGGATGAGCCTTCACGGCTTCTATTAGACTGGGACTTCAGTGGTACAAGGTGGTGGTTTGGGGGAGGAGGGGAGCGAGGGGGAGGAGAAGCCGGGGAGCAAGCAGCCTATAGATAAATAGATCCGTCAGTCAGGCGATGTGGAGGTCTCCAGGCGGCCAGCCATTGTAGGTGACAGAAAAGGCAATCAAAGACAAAACAAATCAAAAGGTACATCTTATCAGCAGCAGGCCAGCTGGACTTCCACCGCACTCGGAGGCCCCGCCGAGGGCAGGAGAAATTAATCGTGCTGTCGAGGCCAGAGAAATTGTCGCCGCTGAAGGTCCAAGTTCAGGCGAGCGGAGGTGGCCAACATTAAAGGAGAGGGAGAGCGGGGGGCAGGAGGAGAGGAGCGAGGAAGCGAGTGCCGCCGTCCCGCCACCTCTCTCCCTCCCTCTCTCCCCCAGCCGCCGCGGGCTCCTGACAAGTGCATTCATCGTGCGATGATAGCTCGGCACCTATGATTGGTACCTTTAATAATATAGCCCTCGCTCAGCTGTCACCCTGAAAGAACAATTTTTCCTCCCGCTTTCCTCGATGCAAAGATACATCTGTAATGAGAAGGGTGACAGAAAGTGGGAGTGCGGGGAGCCAAGGAAAGTTTGGAAGAACATTAATCAAAAAGTGAAGCTGGAGGTGATGCCGGCTGCTCGATGTGCCCGTGCCTCCAGCGGGGAGCCAGCATCGGGTTTGAAGCTCCTGTCGTGTTCCCTGGCCTGCAACGCTTCGGGGTGCCCTCAATAGAGGGACAGGGATCCTTCGCCCACCCTCGGAGAGGAGCAACTTTGAAAGCCACCATCCTTCTGCATGGCAGAGCTGGTCGTGACGGGAGGGACTGGGGAGTAGCCCCGCGCACAGGGAGTCCTTGGTGTAAACCAAGCACAACTCTGTTGTATGCAATGGATTTACATTGGACAGAGATATCTTTTTGCCTTTGCAGTCTGGAGAAAGAAATATGTGGTTACAAGTCCTGTGAGTTTCCCTGCAGCAGGGACGTACTTGTGTCCTGCTCTGGGTAACTGGGGCTTCATCCTTTGGATGCCCAACTCCATCCTTAGCAGCACTGTGTGGAAACTACCCTATTTCCCCAAAGGAGGAGTTTTGCCTTCCAGGGCACGATGCCCTTGTCCCCAGGCTGCAGTGTGGCTGGCCCCTGGCCCATCATGCTCTTGCAGCTTCCCCTGCACAGAAGATGCTTCTGTGTTAGCCCAAACCCCAAAGCTTCCCCAAAGCCGAGTTACAGACCGAGTTGCAGCACTGTATTGCTCAGAGCTACTGCCCACGTGTGCATCAGCACCCAGCCCTGCATCGGGGCTCCCACTGCAGCCGCCCAGCACCACACACGCCCATCAGCCCCTCCAAGCAATCATACGTGTGGAGTAGGGGGCTGGGGAAGTTTGGGGGGGTATATTCCACCCCAGCATAAAGGAGATGCCGGCAGCCCCATGCCGGCGAGCTGGGGAGAGCAGCAGGCGCGTGCATCTGCAGGAGGCACGGAGGGGGCTCCTGCTTGTTGTATTTAAGAAACATGTCTATTTTAATTTAAGGGATAAGTAGCGCGTCCTCAAAGGCGGTTATCTCCTGTGGTTTCTAGCAGCTTTCCAGGCTGCCCGGCTCTGCTCTGTGGTTGTCAGTCCCTCCCTGGGACAAAGCCCTTGGGTTTGAGTTCTTTAGCATTAGCATTTGGCAGTTGGTTCTCTCATTCTGCATATTCGCTCTCTTGTACCTACAACTGATTTGCTAATCTGCATCTGTTTTTGTTTTTATCCTAATAAAAATGGGGATTATATGTAGATCTGGATCAAACAGGTTTGTCTGTAAAAGCTGGGAGTGCTGATCTCTGCGGTCCATTGTCTCAAATCCCTGAAGATCAGAAGGAAAGCAGGGGGAGTTAGGCAGCATCTCCAAAAGAAGTAGTTTGTTCTATATGGTTTCCAAAAATTCAGCGGTGATTACTTCTTCATGAAAGCAGATAACTTGCTGCAGACGGTAGTTGGCGGGTGTGTGAACCATATGGCTGGGATAAATGCTGGTAACAAGTAGTGGTGAAAACAGTCCTTGAGGAACATTTCCCCCATCCGTATAGAAAAGTTGAGTCCAGAGCAGATAAGCACAGCTCATGCAGGGAAGCAGAGCTCTGGTCTCCGTGCAGACCTCCTTAGCAAGAACACACAGAAAAGGAAATGAGTCCTGGACAGTTGGCTTGGTCTGTCCATCCAGGAGCTTCAGAGGATGCTTAAAGGATGAACCCTTCACGTATCCTCTGGAAAGATGATACAGATGCCATTTGCTGTTACTAAAATAAGGAAATGCTTTTGCTTGGTAACGTTTTCTGCTGTCTGTAGGCTGATGTCTCCGTGGCCTGGAGCTGTAAGAACAGGGACCTCTAACTCAAATGCCCAAGATGATTTTGAAAATTAAACAGCCAAAGTCTGAGCTTCACTGAGACTTAGGCTCCTTCTAGATACTGAGGTGCTTTGGGGAAACATGAATCCAACATCTACATTTGTGAATTTCCACTAATGCTATCCACCTTAGCCTGAGAGCATCTGTACAGCTGAAGCTTGGGTTTTGCAGAGGTACTGCATTTTTAACTCTCATGTCCCTGTGATATCTAGAACATAAGTGTACAAAGTAATGGATGCTGGGAAACTGTTACCTAAGAGAATGACTCATTGAAGACTGCAGTGTAAATCAGGAATAGAGTTAGGTCTTGAGATACCAGGATGTGACTCCTGAATCCATTTCAGCCATTACCTCTCCAGTAGAAAGATGTGCTGTATGTGCAACACAGGCTTGGCTTCGTGCTTTCAGAGCTTATCACAAGTAATCGGCTGTATCTGTAGTTGGTGCAGCTACAGGGGCTTGCCAGGTGGGAGATGCAGAACTGGCAACAAACCTCTGCCAGGTGAATGCACCCAAATCAACAGGAACCTGGGAGGCAAGTTATTTTCCAGTGCAAACAGCTACCATGCTGACATTACTCTCTAGAATTGGCCTGAGTACCAACCTTTTGGGGCTAAAACCCCAGGTCTGTTAGAGAATCCTGCACAAATATCCTATGTGTTGCTGGGGAAACAGTGCCCCATCCCCTTTAGGAATGAGCCTCAAAACTGCAGTCCTAGGATGTATGATGATGCTGACATGCAACACATACAGTGCAACTTGTATGCTGAGAAACTGCTATTTAATATTGTAACACGCTGCTTGGGCAGGTACAGAGCGTGGGAGACAGCCAGGCCCAATGGCCTCAGCTAAAAATGGACAAAATGACATTACACCAAGTCCATCCTCACCATCTAGATTCCCAGTAGCCTCACTGCAATCAGTGCAGGATTGTAATGACGTCAGTGGAGCCAGGACTCCATTCATAATGTAAATCTGGTGAATTATAAAACAAAGCAGGTTTCAAAGTGCTTACGCGGCATGTGGTTAATCTCTTGCTAACTGTGAAGTACTGCACCAAAGAACTAGATGCTGTGTGAAGTCTAACCAGAGAGGTTGTCACCTTGGGCAAGATGTATTTAAACGTGAGATGAGGTCATGTTCGCATCATATTTATGGTTACGGCAGAGCACAGATATGTTGTAGTATTTTGATTGCTTTTGCAGATGAGATCAAGTTGTCCCTTAATCACGTTAAAGAAATCAGGTTATGAACTGGCTGCTGTAGCACCATTCCACTAAGGCAATTACCAACAATTTGGTCCTGTCTGCGAACACCTTAATGAAATGGGGAAACTACTCACTGCAGTTGAATTTGCAGTGTAGAAATGACTCAGTCTTTGGTCTCCTGCTCTTACCGCTAGACAATACTAATGTTCTGGCTTCTTAAAACACTGAAGGTCACAGGATAGCAAGCCCACCTCCACCCTTGCCGTGCACTGGCTTGCGTTCTTCCTCTGCTCCCCAGCAGCAAGCAAAGTCCTTGAACCCTGCCACATCTCCTGGACATTGGTAGGGCTGAGGGAACCCGAAGTGGTTGTCTCTGCTCCTCTCTGGATCCTGATGTAGCAGGAGCTGAACTGCACGCAGGGTGTTACTACGACTGCTGTGTTCACAGTTTCCTCATGGGGTGTTCTTGATCCCGCTCTTGCTCCCTCCCTGATGGAGAGAGGCAGTAATTCCCTGTGAGACAACGGGAAATAATTTCACTATGGCTGAGTTTTTCCTGCCCCAATCTGAAATACTTCAGCTGGCCAGAGCTCTTGCCTACTTTCCCTCCCCAGCAAAGGTCAGCACAGACCCTTCCAAGCTTTCGCTGGAAGTATCTCAGCAGCATCTCCCACACCTCCTTGCAGTCTGCGTGGGATCGTTGGTGGAGGTCAGAACTGGGATCCTATTGCAAAAGTCAGCATGATGCCAGATCATGCAAATCACAGGGGTGTTTTAACATGGTACTTCAGCCTACAAAGTACTTCCCCCCACCCCCCCGCCCCAAAGAGC
>NW_009600909.1:28739-37309 GCF_000690535.1 Cariama cristata
CCATTTCAGGAGCTGGGATAGCCAGTCCCCAGGAATGTCCCCTGCCAAGAGCTGCATTTGACACCAATATACTACCCATCTTCACTGTGAAGACTGGAAGCTTTCGAGGACAGAAATCATCCCTTGCTGTGTGGGCATACGGGCAACGGAACCATGGCCCCAGCTGGGACCTCCAGCCATAACCAGGAAACAAATCAAGGAAATAGCATGTGCTTGGCAGATGTCCGATTTGGGCCAGACATAATGTTACCAGACAGTTTGAAAAATCTTTTCTCATATGCTTCATCTTTGTTGCAATGCTCTGGGGCTCAGTTCAGTTGCCTGAACATAGGTCTTGAGGTGAGGCATGTGCCACCGGGCCTCCATGGCATCTGCAGGGGGTCAGCAGCTACAACACATGGAGCAGCATCTGCAGTGGCACTGTATGCTTACATGGGAGCCCCATAATTACATGTTGTGGTTTCGTATGGGGTCACTGCTGTCCTTGGGCAACATCTCCACTTTTGCAAGCGAGTCTGGAGTGCTTTTTGACCTGGTGACACTGATCTCACTGTTCTTGACCACAGTGGTGGATTCAGTCAGGCTCCCTGGGACGTCACAGATTTCCCTGGAAATAAAATCCATTTTGTTGTCTGCACTACTGCCACGCTCAATACCTGCCAGTTACCACCATTGTTTTTGAGGGGGAATAATAGCCGAGGACAGAAAACAGCAAGCCAGTCATCAAGGGGATGAATAATTGGTCCAGAACACAACTATTATAGTCATAAGCCTGTTGAGCACCCTGTCAGGCAGAACTTGTTGCGGCCGGGGGAGTTCAGTGCACTGGGGAATTGGCAATTGCAGGGACGGTGCCCCAGGTCTAGGGGATCAGTGCTGGGAATGCTGCTTTTGTCCCTACTGGCGCTTGCTTGGCAAAGGTCCTTAACAGGCAAATGGCATTTGCTGCGGAGAGCCCAGAGCCACCCCGCTTCTCCCTGCTTGCACAGCAGCAGCCCCAGCTGTGGACGAGGGCAGACCTCCTGCCTCGCTCTGCATCCCTGTTATCCCAAAGTGTAGGAACCCACAGCTGGCCTCGCTGACCATCTCCCACACTGCATGAGCTTGGCCTGGAAGTTGAGGCACTAATGTGATTTTAATGCAGCTGCCTCCGACAGCCCTCATGGCTTCCACCTTCCCACGGGAGACAGGATCGATGTGGGGCTGTGGGGATCAGGGGTCATGGCTAGTGGGCAGTAATATCTCAGGATATGCCATTTCCCACTTCTCATTGCAGACTCAGGAATGTGAGCTTTCTTTGGGAAAGAAAGAGAAAGCGTCAGCAGCAGATGTTGAGAGGCAGATGTGAGCGTGCTCTTTGCTTCCTTGCCGTCTCTGCGCCCCTTCCTATGCCTGGTTTCCAATCTGAAACGTGCTCAAGTCTCTCCTCTTTCTCCTTGTTTGTCTGGTTTTACACCAGAAAGCTGTCACAAGCTCCACTGGCTGCCAGCAGAGTCGCGGGGCTGTCAGCCAGGGGCAGAGCTGGGGGGGCTGGTGCCTGGTTTGGAAATCAGGGCTGGGACTGGGACCCCAGCAGCGCTGTGCAGGCTGCACTGTTACAAGGTCAAGTGGGCAGCGTTAGGTCCTCTCCTCTTTGGAAATCTTTAATTGACACTCCAAAAAAACCCCAAGCGAAGGCTGTTGAAAATGTTGTTTGTAATAAAAATAACTTGGTTCTTAATTTTTATTGTTTAAAGGAAAAAAGTCTGCTCTTTCCCATTATCTTCCCACTAAATAAATTCTGTGGTTGTAACCTTGCCCACTCCCAGGATATTGGTGCTGCCTTTTTGCCTGGCATTAATGACTTGCTTGGATGTGCACAACTAAAATATGTACATTGATGCACAGGCTCCAAAGCTATTAATCAGCAGAGGAGATACAGATGATGAACTGAGAGCCCAAAGTGTATTTATACTCGGCTCCCAAAACTGACAAAGCTAGGCACTTGCATTTGTTCCTTTTAAAGGTATCAAAATGTTAGGCAGGAAAAGCTCCTGTTTGCTTCTGGGTGCTCTGAGGCTGGACGAGAACAGTGGAGTTCAAAATAAACTCCTGCGGGTAATGACTCTTGATTACCAGCGTATCCTCTGCCAAAACAAGAAAAAAGCATCATCACCTTCACCTCTCTGGAGCGTTTCTCACCCTGAGGAACACTGATGTATCTCACACTTTGAGTGTGTGCGCAGACATCAGCACAGAGGGTTTCCCAAATGTGTGTTTTGCTGGCCCTGCCATGGTGCTGAGGATGCAGGGTGTAAAACAGGTCACTGGTGTAAGACCAGCACGTCCTCCAGCCGTCCTGCATCCCTAAAGCAAGGTGATACCCTCGTCTCGTGCCTGCTGTCCGTCAGCAAAGCCCCTACCCTGCTGTGAGCTGCTGCGCACACCCTGGTGCTGTTCTCTGTTGGTGCCCCAGTTTCAAATGGTAAAGGCCAATGCAAGAAGGGAATCACAAAGTTTTTCCATTGAGGGCATCTGGGCCAATTTTTGAGATGGAAAGTTTTTAGGATGAGGGTAGTCTTGAGTTTTCTTGACATCAGTACTTTCTTAGCTGGGTCGGTTTTCAGAGTATCTCCCTTTTTTCTCATAAAGGTTAATTGCATTTTAGATGCTGTTGGCCACATGAAGACTAAAGACATGGCAATTTCTGACCTCAGTATGTATAAAGAGGGGGAATCAACTTTCAGGCACTACCACACTGTGGCATCTGCATAGGAGGCACGTACACCGGATTTATGTGTATCCACTGTCTCAGAGCAGGATCCGAGTGTGGCACCGCTCCACGTCGAAAGGAAATCACAGCTTGTAATATTCAACTGGTTACTATAACCCCCACCCACCCCAGGTTTAATATTAGAACTATTTTTCACGTTGAAACCGAAATAGTACAAAATATGGGCTTGCTGTAATTGTTGTTAGATTATGTGTCACCCTGATAAGATGTAACAAATATTTTCCAACACAGCAGAGCCCGTTTCCCTGCAAGTAATGGATGGAGAAACTTCTCATAGTGTGTAGGCAATCGGTCGTAAAAACTTCGCTTAGAAGATTAATGCATTAAGTGCAAGCTTTGTGGAAAATAGAAAGAAAAGAATTAAAATGTTTGTTCTTTCACGTTTAATATTAAAAACCAAACTTATTTGGTGGGAATGTTCCTTGCTGCCTGTGCCTTCCTCCTTCAAGGAGCAGCTTTGTGTCAAGTAAGTATTTCTAATTTTTTTAAAGATCCTTCAGGAGCAGCTATTGTATACAGGGCAGTGATTCTTTCAACAGAACTTTTTTTATCGGTAATATGAAAGACTATTTTCATGGGCAAAGCTTTGACACCAATAAGTCTGCTGGACGTCACTTAATAGGCTAGATAAACATTTGCTCACCATTTAGCGTAGAAGGATTTTCCCTTTATATCACAGCTTTACGTCTTTCGCAGACACTTAACAGCCATTAGAGAGACAGCACCCTTGGGAGAGAGCTCTCCAGAACTGGTGCACGGTCAAAGATGAGGCAGGGGCTTACTTGCTCCCGTACGAACACTAACATGCAGAAGGGAAAAGTGAGGCCCTTCTTGTCACGAGCTGATGTGCACCAAGTCAAGTCCTTCAGTAGCAGAAAGGAGGGTCGAGGCAGAGCACATCAGTAGGGAACGATGACCTCTCCTGAGCACACCCTGCACCAAGTTCTGCTGTTGCCCATTAGAAGGGTTCTTGCTCCTTTCTGGGATTGGTAGCAGTCACCGCTCTGCTGCAGAGCAGTGGCTGCAGCTAACTTGGCAGGTATAAGGATGGTCTTACAGGATGAAGTGATGATTTATTTTTTTAAATTGCTCAAGGTTTGGGAAAAGTGCCGATTTAGATTGATTGCTGATGCTTTTCCCCTCCCCTGTGTATTTTGAGATCTTGTTTTCTTCCTAAAGTACACTTCTGTACCTGCAGTCAGTCTCAAGTGACAGGTACCATCAGTCATGAAGTCAGCTATGAAACTACGGTTGGATGGAACTGCTTATTTTCAGTGTGCAGCACACAGTTCACTTCTTCCTAGGTCTTTGCTTGATACCTGAGGTCTGGTAGGCTATCCAGCTTGAGTTTTAGAGGATCACCTGTTTTACTACTTGTGAGAACAGATATTTCTTCCCAGTTTTATAGAGCTTAAATTTTTATAAAGAACATTTTCTAAGCAAAGAAATAATTGGTCTGCCAAAGGAGAAACAAGAGTTCCTGCCCTCTCCTGCCAATGGTAGGCAGTGGGAATAGTGGTCTTAAGATTTCAGTATTCCAGGAGACCCCACCTTTCACTGCCCCAGTAGGTCTTTTGCTGCTGTGTGAGCTGAGCCGAATTTATCAGTGAAGAGCCAATGTCATCAAACATTGATTGGGACTTTGAACAGCTCTGGCATTCAGAATTATTTAGGGCTTATTCAAACTTCTTTCTAAATTGATCAGTTAGATATTTCAGAAAACTCATAGAAAAATGGTACTTATATTCTGAAACAATGACATTCATCAATGCCAAGAAGGACTTTCAAACTGCAACAGAGAAAAAAGGTTCAATTTTGACCACACAGCAGCTTAATTCACTGGGTCCCTTTCCATCGTGCCATAGCACTAAAACAGAATGTGCCATCCTCTTGCAGTAAAAAGAGATTTTAGAAGCACTGTGAAAACTAGTCTGATGGTATAATTGCAATCTTTATTCATTTGGAGTCAGTAAGAGAGAAGATTTTTACATTTGAAAGCAGGATTCTCCTTGGCCAAAAATATGCACAGATAAACCAAAAATCATTCATTAAATATCTCTGTCACTACTGTTTAGTTGCAGATGTAGAGAAATGAGTAGATAGATTATTTAAAGTACAAAAGCTAATTAGGGTTGGCTGACAGAGTACTGAATTTTACTTTGAAGAATGAGACAGGTTTTTACATGACTGAGATGGCAGAATGTGATCAAAACATTATTAAATCCAAACCATCCAGCCTCCTTCCAGCTCTGTTTTTTTTTTCCCCCAGCAGTCTCTGCTGTCCAGCTCTGAAAAACATCAGAGCTGAAAAATCATTAGCAATTTCCACTCAGAGCACTTCAGCGCAAGGAAGGGACAAGCCTCTAGAGCATATGGGGGTGAGGACAGAGGTTTTTAGCAGCTGGACTCCTTCCCCAAAAAGACGATGACTGAGCTTATGCTTAGAAGTCAGAATTCTACAATTTAACAAGGAAGCTTTGTTACATTTGATACATAGCAATTAAGCCATGTAAATGTATTTTATATAAACACACATGCTATGGCTCTGTGATCGTTTTAGATTCTTTAACTACCAGGAACTCATAAAAGAAAACCTCTTAGGAAAGCAAAATGAATAAGAGGGGTGCTTTTTTTTTTTTTTTAAAAAAAAAAAGCAATTGCCAGTGTCTGCTTAATGTAATACTATGGAGATTCTCCCGCTGTGAGGAACTGATGACCTTCTGTGAAGGATTCATGGAAGGCTTAGTAGCTGTAAGTTCAGTACTTGTCAGAAAGCTTTTCATTTAGGAACATGGATTAAAATTTTTGATGAGCTAAAACTTACCTTCTCCAACTTGCTAAAAAGAAAAAAGATGTTTAAAAACTGGGCTTCTGTGACAAGTTGTTATTTCCCCCCTTCCCACCCTAAGAACTATGCTTATTTAAGTAAGTGTACATAAAGTGTTTTAAGTCACTAAAGATTCTAACAAAGAATGTGAGGTTAGTCACTTTATAAAGCTTCCACGTTTTTTTTCTTAGCTCATCCATTTATATGGTTACATAGATTTGTATTTCAGTGTTACAAGGATCTTAATCTGCAAATCATTTATCCTCAGAGTGCTGTGAAACAATCAAGTATCGATGCTTCACAAAATAAGGAGGCATACTTTGTGAACAAGAGACTAAGGCTAAGTCCATACAAAGTCTGTGCAGAACAGGATTTTACTTTTAGTTTGTTAAGTTTTCCTGATCCTGGGTGATCAAGAAAGTGGGGACAGAACATAGTGGAAAAAATAGCTAACCATGATGGAAAGCAATTTTTATTTAACCTGCTCTAAGAAAAACCAAAGAAGGTTAAGTTACTCTGGAAGAAAGGCTTTAAATAGGGCCAAAATAATGACTATTATGTATTTCTGCATTCTCCAAAGAAGTCTTCAGAAAATAAAAAACCGAGACCTACAAAAAAGTAAACACTTTTAAAGGTCCCATTACTATTCCTTTGTTTTGCTGTAGATCTGGTTTTGTGTTGCAGATCCAAATACTGGTATTTGGCTTTGTTAATTCCATCTTATTTTGGCCATTTTAGGCAGGTCAACACTCAGGGTAAACACATGCAAGCTTCCAATATTCTTGAAATATTTTATTATAAAGCACTTCAGACAAACTTTGATTCAAAAAAAAAAATGTTCTCATCTGTAAAAGGAAACTATTTTAAAACAATATTCATAAAGAAAACAGACTGTTCTTAAGCATCAAATTCAGTTAGAGCTCTTCTGTAATGAAATCTAAAGACAAAACTGTTGGGTCAAGAACTATTCATTTTGTATGTACTCATAAAAGGGAGACTAAGATGTTACACAGACATCATGGAGCATCTTATTGTTGATAATGACACAGGAACGCTTGATAGTTAATTCTGGCCTGACAAAGGAGTCCAACATTTAAATACTTTTCAGTCCCAAAAGAGGCAAACCATTAACATTTCTCATTCAATAATTAAGTCAGCCCTGGGTAAGGGTTAAAGCCACTTCAAAGCATCTAGCATAAGCTCTTCATTTCATGTACTTCTCCTGTTGATCAGCCAAGATTTTTGCTGAGGATTTGGCATCATAGAAGAGTTCATTTATTTCTTCAATATGCTCTTTCTCAATGCTGTCTTTCCCATTAATCTTGGCAAGCAGGTTAGCTGGGGTCAGTAACTGCACAGCATACCTGTGACCAAAGAAAGATGAACGAATAATTACTATTTGGTGCATCCCAGTGAACTGAATACATGTAGGGGTGGGAGATTTGTTAGGAAACACACAGCTCTACCAGCAGTATAAAAAGTCTGCAAGACTCTCCAGCACATGCATTTGTTAAAGGGGGAAAGAGGAGGATTACCACTCTTTTTTAACATTAGCACTGTTCTTAATAGACCACATTATTGTAGGGAGAGCTTCGTCTCACTTCCAAGAGTGAGTTATCCTACAGTGTTTTAAGACCCAGTCATACTTAAGAGAAAAGCCAACTGTGCTCAACTTACCTTAAGGTTGTCTTGGTACCAATCTCCCCTAAATGGTTTAGAGCTTCTTCACTAATATTAATTCCTTCTGTCTGAGCACGAAGTTTTATGATCTGTTGGGAAGAATGAGTAAGTGAGGTACCAGCCCAATTAGCATGCTAAATTACTTAGCTTAGTATCTGGAAACCCTGTCAGCTTAGAGATGAGACATACTATAAAACAACATGGTGTGGAGAGTTATTCTAGTCTAACTTACCACTAAACTAGAATTTGTAGAATTCTAAGTCTTTGAATAGGCAAATATGATGTTGAAAAACTGATTATCACAAAAGGCAGGTAAAGTAACATGCCTGGACTACTAACCCTTCATGATAATGCTGCATGGTTAGCCAAGTGTATCTACTAATAAGGAGCAGAACATGAGAACTTAACAGAAGAAAGTGAGAGCTGGAGTCTTGTGAACAGCTATACCAGTTACTAAATTTTGCAGTGTATCACTGCTGCTATAGAGCAGACCCCTCCAAAAAGCCCTACAGAAAGCTATGCCCTTTCCCCAGCAGCTCACAACACACTTTTTATTCAATTGACAAGAAGATAGTAAAATAAATCAAAAAGTTACTTTCTATGATTCACCTATTCCTGCAAGAAGGGGGGGGGGCGGGCGGGAAATCACCGAGAAGAATCTAATCTTTCAAGAACAGTCTCAGGCTCGTACCAGTTTGAAGATCTTTACAAAGTTGGAGAGCAAGATATCACCAATAAGCCTGAGCATATAAAGCTGTAACAAAAGTGGCACAAGTCTCTTGCTAGTCCGTATTACCAGCTGAGTGATAAGGGGCAGACTGGATAATGATGTTGTGTTGTAGTGCTGAGATAACTCTGGAACTGCAAGCCTCATATAATACAGGTATTTTTCACTTTGGCAGCTTTGTAAACAAGATATCAAGAAGCACTCGTTTAAATTAAAGCCATAAAAATGCACTAGGGGAGTCAGGGTAAGGAACAGAGTAACAGAGAGGGGCTTGAAATGGTAGGAAGTTGTGCTAAGATATTAATACTGAATATTGGCAATGCTGCTGCAAATTGCAGTTTCAGATTGAAGATTTTTTTTCTATCTTTCAGATCCCCTAAACATCACCTTCCCTTCATTCAAATACTGCTATTTTATACTTCCCCTGCTAGAAACAAGATATCTTGAATGCCACATCTTTAACAACCTTTTTTAAAATAACTTTTTACCTAGCAACTTGGTAGACTTACTGTAAGACTGGGGACCAAGCCACTAACCCAGCAAATTATATAAGCAAGCTGCTA
>NW_009600909.1:37340-42294 GCF_000690535.1 Cariama cristata
GGAAAGAAGTGTTTATCAGCTAAAATACATTAGGAACAAAAAGTCCCAGTTATACCCTCTAACAGCAGGCACATATGCAAAATGTTTGATTACAACGATACCTGACTAGAATACGCATAAAAGTGAATTTTCTCCCTATTCTGGTTGCAGGAAGGTAACTGTGGGTCTTGCTCTCAGAGCAGCACTACACAATGGGATTTCTCCTTCATTAACACAAAGTAAATATTTTGAGCTGGTTATGAACAAACTTTCAGTAGATACATGCACAATTCTTGTGCTGATAAACAAATCAATTGTGAAAGGCCAAGGCAAAAAGTCTTACACAGAAACATCAGCAATTAAAACTTCTTCCTAGTATGAAAGAAATGGGAGCAAAAATAGAGAAATAAATTTACAGACGTCTTATTTTTAATGCTCTCCCCTCTCCAGTTGTATTTAGTTAGAAACCAAAGTTTAGTGTAATAGCTCCTCCTCTTCCGGCAAAAAAAAAAGTCATTCAAAAGCCTTAATTTAAGGGAAGATGAGATTATCTGACCATAGGAACATGATTTATGGCATATAATGTCTGGACTCTATTCCAACTTTAGGAAATGCCACTGTAAACACTTCCTTTCCCTCACTCCTAGGGACTGTGGAAATCACAGCACTTACCCAGCTCTTCTGAAAATCGTTAGCTCTTCAAGAGTGTATTATCTGCATGATAACACAGCACACTAGGCAGGTATTCTATACAGCAACCTTAACAAAACATAACACACACGCCTACTACCCTAACTACACAAAATTCACATACAGTATAGGGAAGTCCAGACAACAGTCTAACATCCCCGGATTGATTAAAAGTCATGCTTTAAAATTTGTTTTGTATACAGACAAAATATAATCGTATTACTAAGTCACTGGGCTGCTTCTACTGTAATCTACACCATAATGCTTTAAAGTGTCCTTTTAGGTACAAAAAATCCACCTGAGAATGGCTTACAACAGCCGTCCGTGAAAAGCTCCTCAAATCAAGTGAAATGAAGCTTTGCCTCTACGTTTATATTCGATAAATGCCTCAGCTTCACCTTGGCACTTATCCAGCAGTAGGAGACTATTATCTCCTGACAACGCTCTCCTCCATTGACACTATCTCTTAAATAATACAAAGAATTGACATGATAAACCGTAATGTCTTCTGCATTGTGTCACTTCACAGCATTGAGACGCTAATGAGGGGGGATCTTTGACACAATGCATCATAATGGCACCCAAGCATTATAATCAATACACAATATATTGTGATGGCCCTACAGGAAAAGTTTCAGGCATTCAGAAGCGTATCTCTGCAACAGTTATTGTGCTTACATTTCCAAACTTGACTAGGAGCATGAAAATCCTCCCAGTTTCAGGAGACAGTCCTAGTAGGTTAAAGCTATAGTACAGGGCATAGAGGCAAAAATGCAGTGCATGAAGTTACATTCCTCAATCCTTCTTATCTCTTAGGTGGAGGAACAGCCTGAGGTCTGGGACCAAAAGCCCCAAGATGTGACACTTCATCTCATACCAACCAAAAAAGCACTACCTGCTGGAACCTGCAAACTCTACGGAAAGCACATCTGTGCAAGAGATAAGGTCAGCTAACAATTCATGCTATTTCACACAAGTGATATGTCACTTCTAGCTCTAGATATGCTTACCAATACAACTCATCAGTGGGTGGAAATCAGACAGAGAAATTGCATGCACAGTTTTAACAGCTAACTGTAAATGGTTACTACAGCAGCATGCATTTAGGAAGCAGTAACCTTTCTGGCACAAACCCTGGCGACTACAAAGAGTCAAACAGCTCTACAGTAACAGAATATGCAGAAACATAGCAGTCATCCCAATAGACTAGAAATCTGGGGACTTTTTACAAGTTCTCTTAAAATGCTGTGCATACCTGCTTCATTTCTTGGGGTGTATACAGCATGGTTCGGATAATCATTACTCTATCCAGCAGGTCCAGTGGTATTCCGTGAGGAGACACTACATCCTCTGTGCCTCTAAAGGAAAAAGCAAATAGAAAGATATCAGATACTATTCCGAGTTCAGTACATTGATTTGACTAAAGTCAGTAATAAGTGACTACACATCTACTAGTTTACAATTCTTGAGTGATCCCACAGAGACACACTCCCCAGACAGACACACGAAAAATTCTAGTCTGAAGCTCATACTGGACAGCCCAAGGGAAACAAATACTATTTCTGGAGCTCTTAAACATGCCACTCAAAAGTAGTTAGAGGTCGTACTTTCCTTCATGCTTTCCTGCATTGTATCTTATCATACAGTCTTATCTAATGTTCTAAGGCATCTTCCAGTAAGGAACAAACCATTCTTCCTAAGTTGTTTAGCAGTATTAGTAGAAATTATATAAGCTATTAGCCATTTGGAGAACATCTGCTCTTGCTGAGCAAGCTATTACTCTGTTCAGTCCTTTCCCCAGGCCCTCCAGTGAATACTGCAGTGGTTTACATTCCATACTTGCAATCCAGCAAATTGAGATGTGGAGGTCTGTGCATGAACAATAGAGCAGGATCTAGACCCCCAAGCATTTTATTTGTTTGACGTACAACACCCAACAGCAAAGGCTACAGAAACATCTACTCTTGGATTTCCAAGACCACCATGATTTACTGTGAAGTCAAGAATGAAAGATATCCAGATTTTGCAAGATCTATAGAGATTGCAGGTAAAAACAGTAAAGTGCTGGTAGAGAACTACATTTCTAAGTTCAGTGCTAGGATTTAGGCACTGCAGCTTTGGCCAGGATCCTCCTTGGGAAATTAATCAAAATGCCCTGCAATCATCTGCTGTACTCTTGGGTAGACAGTGTTCTCTCCTCTGAAGTGATTCCTTCTCTCACGAGGTTACAGAATCAACCATACTACCTATACAATTAATTTTTTCCTGACCCTTTTAAGAGCCATCAGCAGGCAAATCAAAGCATTGTTAACTACTTGAGATAGTGGTACATAGTTAAGAGCTTGTTTTTAAGGACTTAATTTAGCAATATTGGATACAACTATAATATGGAAGACTTCCTTTCTTAAATCACAGTTTTTTCATACAAGATCTGCAGTGAATCCATGCTGACAGCTCTCTATTTGCTCTACTTTTACAAGACAACCTTTTTATGCCTTTGCAAAGACAGCACTGCAATGTCCACCTTAAACATTTTTAAAGGACTTATCACCTTCACTGCTAAGCAATGCAAACAGAGAAAGATTAATACCAGATGAGCCACTAAAAGGGAAAGGAATAGCTGGTTACACAGCTGAACTAAATCAATTTAAAGAGTAGCAATCATTGCTAATGACAGCTTGTTTAGACATAATTAGACCTAGACCACAAATTAGCAGTCAAACTTACAGAAGAATCTGAAATAGGAGAGCACTTTTACTGAACATGCAAAGAATGCATTGTGTGGGTGCAAGATATTGAAGTGGAAGCACGAACTGGAGTGGAGATGAAAAACAAGTTAGTTGGCAAGACCTAAGAGTCACAAAAAGCCAGAACAACACAGTAGGAAAGAATGAAGAATAGGGAGAGGCTGAACTGTGACACGTTTTAACAGTAAGAACAGGAAGCTTAAGTCTGATGCAATGAGGATAGCAAACAGCAAAATAATCCAGAAGCAGCAGGAAACTATGATATCAGAGGTTTGTAGCTCTGGTGCTTTTGTAGTCCCTAATGTGCAAGCAGCAGATGCGTTCGGGTATCCAATGAGAAAGGTAATTGTTACAGATCGCCCAGGAGGTAGGACAATTCAGAAGCTGTTAGAGAAGGAGGGATGTGTCAGTGGAAATAAAAGGAGGAATTCCATTCTGCTTTAACTCAGTCGGCCTGGCATTAAATGCTTGTCGCATCATGAAGCTCACAAGCAGTTCTTGAGCACTGATGCAGCTTGCAACCTATGCAGGGGACTATCACAGGTGTCAGTGCCAAGAGACCAAACCTTTCAAAGATTGTAACTCCACTGATATAACTAATTCCAAGGTTTGTGGACCAATGCAAACTGGAAAATTCAAGTTTAGACATCATACCTGATAACACAGTTTCCTCGATTGGAAGCAAAGATGACAATGGGGGAAATAGAAGATTCCAGTGCTCGGTGCAGGTATGTGAAACATTCAATATCCAGCATGTGAACCTCATCTACAAAGAGTACGCCTGGGACTAGCTCTGCAATACCTTGATCGATATATTTATTTACCACCTTATTTATCTCTCCTCGAAGTTTGTCTGAGAATAAAAAGAAACAGTTAGTTGTTTTGCTAGCAAACCATAGGTCTGTATGAAAGGCTTAAAGCAAATAAAATTCTCCTTGAATTTTTTCATCATTTGATATCTTACTGCCACAGGAAAAAATCTCTGAGACACTAAAATTTTGTGGCATTCAGTCCTGTATTGGGGAGACATCTGTGCAACAAAACATTTCTAAACTGAACTTCTCTCACTTAACTGGGGTAGTCTGTCCCCTCACATTGACTGTGAAAAACTATGACTTTTTGTGAGTTTGGGGAGTTTGTCTGGGGGAAGTTAGTCAAACTTCAGTTTAAAACATGAAACTTAAAGTTTCCAAGCATGGCTGAAAAGAACATCATTGAAAGATTAAAATATTGCTACTGTATTTCAGCAAAGAACTTGTGTTTAACAAAACCAAAAATAGGGCTATATAAGTTTGTGAACATATGGATCTCAAAGCTATGCAAGATGCTACATCGATAAATCTGACATTAGAATAAGCAAAGTGACCTCTGGAACAGACGAAATACTTCAAAAGACCACCATTCAAGTTAGGTATTGAAACAGACTTTGATCTAAATTTAGACAGTCTCTTACTGAAACATCATTTCTTTCAAAGCAAAAAGGAGAATAGATCTTTCTGTAGCTACTTTTTTTCTCCAATGATCTGCAAGTAGGAAGA
>NW_009600909.1:42325-58916 GCF_000690535.1 Cariama cristata
CAGTGCACTTAGAGCATCAACTCAACAGACAGCTGCTACAGTGTGTAAACCAAACCAAGGTTAGAGTCTTTAGAAGCCATTTTTCTACTCCACAGAAATTCAGTATGGTTGCTTCACATAAGAATGCATCCTAACCACATTTTTTAGATTTTGTTTGTTGTTGCTGTTCAGTTTAGCTCTTTGTTGAAAGTGTGAACCTTGCACTCTCTGATAGGAATATTTTGAGAAGGGGGATGGCACTAGCGTTCTGACCTCTCTCTCTCCCCAGGAAGATGGATTCAGAGTCAGTATATATTTTATCACTGTATGTGTGACCTAATAACGTGTTTTACTGCTTCCAGCCACTGAAATTCTAGCAACTGTATCACTGCTTTTTGAAATCTGAGTATTTATGAATAAATATTATGTAGGCATTCATTTATAGATGTTGCATGAATAACCCTATTTTTAATCCTTTTCTAATTGGCAAACATATAGGTTATGTTGGTCTAAAAATACCATGCAGGATTCATACCAGTAATTTCAGTTTTCTTAGGCTTCATCAATTGTCCCATCATAGAAAGGATGTCTTGCCCACCCTAGGAAAAGAAAGTTACAGATCAGCTATGAGGTCTCATAGTTAACACATACCTTGAGAATCAGGAATTGGTTAAAGAAGTTGTTTCTTGCAGTTAACCTGACACTTTGTATCAGCAGTGGCTGACAATCTGTCAAAGGTTAGGTCACTTCACCACAGCAGTATTCTAAACATAATCATTTAGATACCTCTTCACCCTTTATTTAGCCTTAATTCACCTGGAGAACACAAAAAACCAAAATGACATATCCTCTTTTAAAAAAAAAGTCACAGAGAAGCTCACAAGGACTGAAATTGTCAGGGAACACAGAGACTTGGATTCCCTGCATGCACATGCATTCCCGTTTTCAACCTGTCAAACACAGTAAAAATTATTCTGAGTTTTAAGACTTTTGAATACCATGATTTTTATCAGATAAATGATTTTGTTGGAAAAAAGGATGTTTATTCTGAAATTGAGTAGGTTAAGGGGTTATAGTATCATAGCATAGGGATGCCAGCCTTTAAACAAAGATGCTGTATTGTTAGTGGCTTTTGTTTATGACACAGATGGAATTCCCTCAATATTGGGTTTATGTTAAGATACAGCAAGGAGTAATTCTCCTATATTCAATTTTTTTTGCTGCAGTATGTTCAGAGCTCTACTGAAAGTCACAAGGAAATTTAACAAAAGGTTATGAAACATTTCTGAAGGAAGCAGGGGTATCAACAGAATCCACAGCAGTCAAAAATGCTTAGCCACCTTTTATCATAGCGCTTGCAGTTTCCATTTCATGGCCACAGAACCATAAACAGTAGAATATATTAATCTGCATTCAGAACTTTCAATAAATAAAATGATGCAGATCTGGCTGCTGCAACCTCACATCTGTAGGCAACTTTCCTTGGGGAGAGAAAGTAATAATCTCTTTTCCTGGTCAAGAGCAGCAGCCTACACTGCTCTTTTTCTGCAGGGGATGGGGCACAGTGGTGGAGAGGAGGAGTCAGCTAGGTCTAGATTATGCATTAACTATGAAGGTAGCGGATCCCAAATATCCACATGGAAGCTCTGCTATGGCTATAAGGCTGTTCTCTGTAGCGTTAGGAAATGTACTATGACAAATATGCCATGACCAGAGGCATGTATCCTAACCGAGCAACTGCCTCTTTAACCTCTACGGCATGGCCACTGAGACAACGAACGGCAGCATGACCTCCCAGAAGAGAAGAGACATAGACTGGCTTTCAAGGTGTAATACCTACTGCTTTTCCTATAGTGGAATCTTTGAGGGTGATTTAGGGCAGCTTAACTTTCTATATTTCCTTGATTACTCTAGTAACCATCATATCTATGTCAAATAATTTTTCTGTAAAGACCTCATCTGTGGAGTCAGATACCTGAGGTCGAGCATTGGCCACATCCAAGTCATGCAGGGTGACATCCTGAATAATTTCCTTTTTCTTGTGCACATCACCCTTTGGCAAGGGAACATACTCTTCAGCTTCAAGGTCAAATTCCGTAGCATAGATATCACACCTGCCTTGCCTCTGAGGAAAAGTAGAGAAGAGAAACCCAGGTATAGAATTAGTTTCAGTGCCAAAACCTCGAGTGACATGAACTTGATAAAGATAAAGGGCTTAGTTCACAATTCCAGTCCTGACAAGTTTCAGCTGACAATTCAGACATCCAACTCTCCACTTAGCAACAGGCATACCCTATCTACTGATCAAAGCTCAAAAACTCTGTTGAAAAACACCTGATATTTTCAGTGGTAAGAATATTCCACCCCTCTCTCCCCTTCTTTTAACTGTATGCAATTCTTGCTAAAGGACAAATCCAGCAGATTAACTAGAGATTGGGAGAACTGTTCAAGACTCCTTTGTAGGTGGGTGATTTATTATATGATACAAAATATTATGCTCATCCATTAAACAGCAAGTATCGCTGTATACTACTTTCTAAATCAGATATGAAAAGAATGCTAACTAATGCAGTATTCCCTTCTACATGTATATATCTTGTGGAGAAAATACCAGAGCGATAAAAGAAAGATTAAATATGCTGCACATGTCAGCCTGAAAATGACTAAAGTTGCTTGGTTTTTCCCCCATTCCCTTAAGGATGTTTTGATCTTACAGAAAAGAAAACTCATCCAGACAGCATCAGTGATAGCTTCCTTGCCAGATGACCTTAATTGTGAACCAGATCACCATGTTCTTTCAGTGCAAGAGAGAATCTTTTCTCCAGATAAGAAAAACATTGGGCTTTTTTTAAAACTTCCATGTAACCATTTCATGTCAGTTAAGGTTAATAAATCAGAGAGCCTTCTGACAAAGGCAGAGAAAGGTCTGCAAGAATGCATACACCTGCATAAAAGTGCATAGGTTTTCTTTTACCTTGACAGCTCCACTGTTTGCTTCAATATAAATAACATCACCGGTTTCTACTCGCTCCTTCTGCAAGCTTTCAAATATGCTTGGGTCCAGCTGGAGACAAGCAAACATCACAGTTTGTCAAAACAGTTCCATATTGTTATGGTAATTAAGGAAAAGAAATTCAGTCTAAAGCTTACTCCCACCAAACAAAATTAAACTGCAACTCTCCCCAACAGTACCTCTAGGATTTTATAAAGCTGTAACACTTGGAGTAGTGATAGAGAATAAATCTGAAAGAAGATGCACAGAACTTCCTTCAGATAGCAGATTTTTCTGGTAGGGAAGTAAGTGACGATAAGTGCCAGAAACATAATGATACCAGCTACTATCACAAAATATGCCTTTGTGTAATGTGACAATATATTTATACCTAGGAAGCAGCACTTCTCTTGCTTTCTAGTAAAACTTATACAAAAAAAAAGCCTGGCTACAGCATTGAATTATGCTACTTGATTTCTTGAGTCTTTATCCTCTGTGGACCTGCATCAGGGAGAGTGGATGTGGAATATGTTAGATGCTTTTGTTTCTCTCAGTACATGTTCATTCACTTTTACTCTGCATTTTCTTGTTTTCAGAGTGAACCAATGCAAGATTATACTTAACAACAGAGACAGCTTTCAGTTCTCTCATACTCTAACTGACAAGGAAATTGAACAACATGGACAGAGGCTTGTACAAGAAAACAAAGGGAAAATGGGTCTGAGCTGGGAGCATACCTGCTCAATTTCAAGTTCTATCAAATACTCACTAGAGCATATCTCCCCATGTAGAAAGAAGGGATGTGACAGAAAGAACAATTTATACCAAAGCAGTCAAAGTTTTCCAAAATCATCCTCAAAAATTCAGTTGATAATCAAGAAAACAAAAAACAAGAACAACTTTCTTGTACGTTGGTTATTATGAACGTGAATTTCTAGCCAGGGTCAGAGCGAGCATATCACAGACTGAGATGGATCATAGTTC
Source organism: Cariama cristata (assembly GCF_000690535.1). Lineage (NCBI taxonomy): Eukaryota > Metazoa > Chordata > Aves > Cariamiformes > Cariamidae > Cariama > Cariama cristata. The sequence goes on from NW_009600909.1 coordinate 46,281, forward strand.
AGATTCCCAACTCAGCCCATTTTTCTGTGGTACTAGTAATGCTGCAAAATGGCATCAGGATCTCTTCCTGCTTAAACCTGGCTTTAACTTTTTGAAGACATACAAGTGTGTGCTACCAAACAGAAAAATAACAGAGGCTGCTAACTGAGCAATGGATTCAGTTAGTAGGAACAAGACTAACATCTAAATAGTCTATATAAAGCAAATAAAAATGCATGCTCAGGAGTAGGATAAAGTTGCCTACCAAAAGAAGACAGCCTCCTGGCATCCCCACTATACAGAGATGGCGATCAAGAGCTTTAAATGAAAATAAGAAGTGCTAAAAATAGAAGATGCAGACCTGAAATACTTAAGGAAATTTTTAAGACTCTACCATACATACCTTCAACTGTTTGGTTCCCTTTGCAGTTTTGAGTCCTATAATAACATGGCTGATGGTTTTGCCATACCCTCCCATAGGATTTTCAGTCTCACATGGAGTTAGTTCTGTGACTTCTCCTTCATAAACCTCCTTGGTCTCTTTAATCCTCAACCCTGCAATAAATTGTTTAGAATAGTTTCAGTACACAAATCAATGGCTGTATACACTCAGGAGTCTGATGCATTACTGCCAACAGAATGTAACATATTATTAGGCTACATTTACATTTAATGGTAATTTTTTACTTTTAAAAGTAGAAAGATGAATTATTGTTCTCTTCTTCAATATTAAATGAGAATATTCATCCTGTGTCATTAGAACAGTAGTTTAGCCCAAGTTCTGACCTGCAAAGCAGTTTATTAAACTCTAAAAAATTATTTTCTTCTGTTCGTTATTATTAGTTATCAAAGCAAATGTCAGTAACCTCTCTCTTTTCCCCTCACTCAAAGAGGGGATTTGCCTGATTTGTCCCCTATGCAAAGTCAGAGTAACAGATCATCTTCTGAAACTAGTAAAGCTAATATAACTGTGAGTTTTACACAATTTTTGGGACATCAGAAAAGCCCTGCAAACCAAAGGAAAAGACAGGAGACAAAGGTTACTTCATAAAAAACTTTACATTTTAGCAACTGAGTTAAAAATAACATAAATTGAGTAAGAGGTATTATGTTAGAACCTCATAAAATTAATAAAAAGTTAATGTATAATTTAAAATATTTTTCAAGTTAATAGCAAAAGGTGAGCTAGATAAAATTTAGCAGAAACTGCTATAATGCAAATTTAAAACTACTTCATAGCTGACAATTACATCCTTACTTTGTTGTTTTTCAGACAGCAGAGCAATCATCATGGTATATTCTATTCTAGTCACAACTATTGTAATTAACCGAGTTATTTTAAATTGATTAATAATATAAAGCTGAAGAGTTTTACAGTTAGACTGTTCCAAAGAAAAACCACTATCATCACCACCACCACTACAATTATGAATATGTTCTAACTACATAAAAGTTCAAAGAACCCACATCTGAAGAGACTCTATAAAGTATTTTATGAGACGCACATGCCATACCAAAAATAATGAATGGGCTGTAACAAGATATAAGGAAGTCATCCTGCTCAGTCTGAGGCTATTAAGACTTTATAAAAACTTTCCTTGTTCCATAACTTTCCATTTTGCTTTGAAATAGATCAGACACTTCACCAGTAATCTTGAGTTGCTGATAGGGAAATATAAAGAACTGACAAATATGAGTCTGTCTCCCTCTACTGGTCCCAAATTAAGACTAGGATTTGAAATGGGAGAAACAGGTTAATTGTTGATAACGTGATAATTTCTTGGTAAGAAATGTTTGCTTTCTCTTATTTAGCACTACATAAAAGGTTCTAAGTTAATTTCAGTAATTTTTTAAAATGTTTTTCAGGTATGCCAAAACATCAGACAAAAAAAATTAATGAACCTTTGAGTGATAAAACTGACCTAGACAAGGCTGCATCACATAGGCTACACATGCAAGGAACATGAAGCAATATGGGAATTTCTACAGTAAAATCACTGGTGCCAAGAACTGGACATTCATAGGTTTGTTTTTCCTTTTTGTTTTGCTTTTAAACCTTCAGCACAAGCTCTATTCTGCTCTGAAAAACTGGAAGCCCATTTGTGTTTGGGGTATATTTTGTATGCTGCTAAAGCACGTCTTCCAGTTTAATTTCATCTGAAAATAACCCAATTCACGTGCTCGGAGTCTGTTACACAACACAAGCCAAAGCTGAGTCAGTGAGGACCACCTGGAGATTTGCTTCAAAAGCATGCCTTTAATCTAATGTGCTTATAGACATGTCTATAGAAAATACTTACAGATGAACATGATCTGAACAAAGGTAATTGATGCTTTGAAATTGCTGCTGGTTATCCTTTGTTTTCAAATGAATCTGCATGTAGCAACTAAGACCTTCATTCTCAAAAGAGTTCTTGAACTTAAATAGAGACATCTCCTACTCACAAATCAGACACCTGTGTCTAAGAAAACAGTTGTGGGCTATTTCATGTTTTGGTTCAATAGCCCTATAGAGAGTTAAATAGTGCTTGTTTGATTTACTGGCAGTTACAATTTGGAGACACAGGGAACAGATATGCTATTTAAGTGGCTATTCCAGCAGTTATTTTTTACTGCAACTGAGCTCTAACATTAGCTACTGTCATCACCCTTGCCAGCTGCTAATAAGCTCTATATAGGATTAATCTCTCTCAGCTGAAGTTTTTTTTTAACCCATACTCAATCTTCTCATTTCCCACTCTGTCCTTTTATGCTTCTTACATATTATAAACTCTCCACTATACGCCAAACAGTACTTGGCCAGGAAGACTATGTCAAATCTGTTATTAAAAGACACTCAAGAATAAAAATTCTGTAGACTCAGAGTCACTCCTGTTTCCTTAGACAGCAACAGGTCCAAACCAGTCAGACCCTGTGGTTCCCAAGGAAAAAAAAAAAAGGGCAAAAAATTGATGTTAAGATCTCTGATCATTTTTATAAATAGAGGTGATTAAGCCCCCTGAAAGTAAAATGCATAATGTGAGCAATAGAAGATGTATACAGAACTTTCTAACAAGAAATCATACAAAACCCCAAAAAAACTAAATGAATACTTTAAGCACTGACTGACATGCGAGCTGAAGCTTCTCTTGCACCCAGTCACAGCTGACACTGCATTGTGCATACAAAATCATTTTTTTTAAAAAATGCAGCCTTGTAAATTATTTATTTACCAAGCAGGGAAGCTAAAACATACCTGAGATTTAAACACAATTGGAAAGTATTCCATTATGAGAAACAGTGGTTACTAGTCCTTTAAAATATTTCACAGATTTTTCTTTTTATGCTGATAAAAATATTCAATAAAGGTTGTGTTATGAAAATGTGACATGGAATTCAACAGAAAGGAATAAAAGAAGTTCTGTCTTTCATTAACACTAATATTTGTTTAGAAGTGTCTCTCTATTGACATTCAGGGAATGCAGGGAACTAACAATGTAGCTGGCTGTTAAACCTCAGAGAGTTAAAATACTGCTATCTCTAGAAATGACAACATAGATGGCCTAAGTTTCATCTGTTGGTTCAGGTTTCCAAATCTCTGACAGGGAACTTCATCACATCAAGGAAATTTTGCAGACTACTGACTTTCTGGCTTCCCTCCCCGAGGCCCTGCCAGTTTCATGGTAACTAGAAGACCAGAGACTGCTGAGAGTTGCTTTCTTATAAAAGTCAATAGAATACTTTTCTTTCATTGCAGAACTGAGAGACTTCTTCACCTTACTGCCACCAACTACTGAGATGAAGTCCAAGGGGAAACATGGTACAAAAACCAGGAAAATTAACTGTTAATACATTCAGTACTAACATCAGCTACGCTATCTTTAGCCAATCTTCATACAAACAACGGCCACTTCTAACTGCATTTATCAGCTGTCAGCAGCAATCACATGAGATTTTAGATACTCACTGAGGTTGTGTTGCAAATTTAACCAATTCACATAAAGCTCGTAAAAGCACTCCAGAAGTCATTATGAGGAAGACATTAAGTTAAAGTATTTATTTTGTTGGCATGAAACTTTCTTTGTGCTCGCTGGAACACTAAGTCAGGCTAACACTGCCATTTGGGAGTCCCTGATTAAGACTGTCTGCTTAGTAGAGTGAAATCACCAAGATAAAAAGAGGAGAGAGTATTTTTCTGTCTACAATATTTCTGCTAATGTAAGAAACTAAAAATAATTTTTCTTTCAGCTTTATTCGGAGTCACAGGCAAACCCAGGAGATGAACCTGGAGGACAAGTGGAAAATCTGGGGAAGTAGAATAAACCCTAATACAAGAATTACATTATGGTTTATAAACAGAAAACCTGACTCCGCTAAGTGTGGAAGAGATTCACTAAATTAAGACCAGCACTGAAAAAAAGAACATACATTAATCTGAAAACCACCACGATCACTGAAAAGTTTTTCCTTTTTACCTGACTGGGAAAAAGCAAAATAAGTATCATGCAAATACTTAATTCTTCTCTTTTTCTGAAACTTACCAATTGCACGTCGGAAGTTTTCCATTAGAACTTCTGTTTTCTTGATCTCAGTGGAATAGACCTCACTTCCAACCATAGGGCAAAAGGGAACTTTACTTCCCAGTTCCTGAGCAATAGCTAAAGCCAAAGCAGTCTTAAAAAAAAACCAAAAAAAAACAAAACCCACACATCAATTTTTATAAGAATTAACAAAGGATTCTTTGTGCACAAAGTTAACTTTCCTTATCATATCACCTTCCAGGTATCAACTATCAATTTCATATTAAGACTATTCTGTCTGACATATTTCTTACATATAACAACCCTCCTCGCACCACAACAAGTTAGACACATGTAAAGTGACTGTTACCAAAGACTTATAAAACACCTTAAAGAAATGACACTGGGCATTTGAATTTGACATCAGATACAAATGCAAAAAGCCTTAAATAGCATGAGGAGAAAAACCAAACAAAGCAAAAACTATTTAGGCCTTTAACATAAAATTAACTTCTAAGACTCTTAATCAGAGACCATATTACCTACATGTTTGTTAACCTACAAGAGGTGGTTTCACATGCCTGAACACACCACTGGCTACTGCCAACATTGATGATATGACAAAAAATCAAAATATAAAGCAGGTAACCATGTCGATACATTAATGAAAGAAATTCCAGTAAATGAAAACATTATGTAACCACTACCCTAAAATGGTTTTGACAACAAATTAAAATAAAATAGATTTTGGAATACTTTATTTCATACGAACAAAGAAAAATAATACCTTGCCAGTTCCAGGAGGTCCTGCCAACAGCACAGCTCTGCCAGCCATTTTCTTGCTTTTGATTAGTTCCACTATAACCCCACAAGCCTATAAGTTAAATAAGTTATTTACACCATCAACACAAGTATGGCTATAATATCTTTTGTTCCAATATTACTAGAAGTGTTTAGAAATATTATTTTTAGTGGGCTCACAAAACCTAAAGAGGATTTCAATTTCAAGCACACAAAAAGGGAGGCAAGATCTGAAAAAACTTCTTCCTACAATCACTGTATCCATAACAAACATTTAAAAAAAAAAAATCACAGACAACAAAACTCAACCTAAGAGCACAGCCTTCTTTCCCTCTCCTGGAGCTGCATGCACATAGAAAGGTTTAAAAATAAAGCAGCAAATGTATCTTCGGCTTTCTGAACAGATCAGCTAAAGCACCCACCCAGGGCCAGACACTGGACTGAAACAGAAGCTCGAACCCCCACTTGCATCAAATCTCTTGAGTTTTGGTAGGTTTCATTGCCTTTGATACTCCAATTTCTACGCCTAAAAGGCGGGAAACAGTCACCTGCCCTTGCCGCCAGCTAATGCAAAAAAGTAGCGGCCTAAGGAACAGCCTTAATTACCCTCATCGCCTCTCACACAGCAGAATACATCGAGGAGCCCAGGCAAATGCTTTCACTCAGTAACGAGACGTAGAAGAACACCCAACACAGATCGAACCTGGACCCCGCGCCGCCCGGGGCCCCAAAGCTTCTACCTCAACTGGGGTGGAGGCTGCACAGCCCCAGGGGAGCCTCGGCCGGACCCTGCCGTCCCCCTCACTCACCTCCCGCGCGTTCTCCTGCCCCACGAGCCCGGCCCCCGCTGGTTTAGCGGTGCCGCTCTCATCCAGCCCCAGCCCCTTGACATGACTGTGGGCAGCGATGCGCTGCGTCTTCGAGGTGCTCTTCACTTCCTCGATCTTCATCGTGGAGCAAAACCGTCCCCACGCTCGCCACACGCAGCCCGCGCGTTACCAAGGCTCCCGGCGCACAGCCGCCTCCGCCCACCCCACCGTGCCATTGGCCCTTGTGGCGGCGCTCTCGATAGTTATTGGACGCGGCGCATGCCTGTCACCTACAGGGAGTTCATTTTTTTAGGGTCCGTCCACCTGCTTCCGTGTGTGACACCTCCAGAGGGTCCGGCTGGGTGCGAGCACTGCGGAGGAGTTGGGTCCGGAGGAAGGAATCCGCAGGGGCCGAGCCCGGGCTGAGGCCGCGGGGGCTTCGTGGGCAGGCGAGCATAGACTCTCCTGGAGGGGAAAAGAAGCTTGTTTTTGTTCGGCAGGTTTCTTGTAGGTTTCATCTAGATAAACACCTTCTGCTTTCGTTGAATCTGTTTGGTTATTGGAGACCCTGCTTCTCTCTGCTGCTGAATCAGACTGAGCCCCGAGTGTCTCCTGGCTCAGTGTGGTGCTGGGTGCCCCGCTCCCAGTCCTGGGCTCTCAGGCTGCCCACAGCCGGCTGACAACAGGCCAGGAACCATGAGCAATGCTTTCTGAAAACCTCTGGTGGGCTTAGCTTACAAAAGTAAGTTGAGGCTTTCCAAGGATGTTTTCTAAATCTTTGTCAAAAGAAAGAGTAAGGGTGTTCTCTTACCTGCTCAGTGGCACTCACTATCATCTAGCTTTCAGTGTAGCTGCAAAACAATTCTATTCCATGTCCAAAACCTTTACATAAGCATCTGAGGCTTTAACATATGCTGTACCTACAGCATATGTTCCTTGTGAGCTTTGACCCACTGAAATTAAGAAAAATACCTTCTCAGCAGGTAGTTTCATGACATTGCAGACCTTACCCTTGTTTCCTCAGGTCTGTGATGCTACAGTTTTTAGCCTGTTACAGCTCCTAACTGTGGTTCAGCTGTAATTCTGCTGCACCTTTTATGTACTGTTTAAGTGCTTGAGATGGAGAGCACTCATGGTGAAATTTTAGATGGGATCTGGGAACCTGCAGTTCCAGTGGCTTCTACTTGTTTGTAGATATTTTTTGTATCTACTTGTTTGTAGAGGATCTCAAGAGAGGTACTTTCTTCCCATGGATGTATAGTGTTTTCTGTGTTTGATTATAAAACTATGGCTGTGTCTGCAATGTTTGAGGCCAATGGATTAACATGCTATGATGCTGGACTGCTGGCTGTGCAAAGGAATAGTGCCATCTCAGCTTTCCCATATGCTGCCAGGGAGAATTGCAAAAGCAGTTCTGTGATGGTACAAGCTAGGAGAGTGGTTTTTAGGAAGGATGGGAGTTATGGTTCAATTTGAAGAAGCCCAGTAAACAATATATATGCTATTCATTCTCTTTTTGTCTGAAAGCTTCCCTTAGTTTTGTTATATCATTCAGCTAAGAAAAGACTTTGCTATTTGTTACTTTCTTTTTTTGTTAATTGTTCTGTCAGTTTATATTTACATAATCTGGTTTAAAATTGTAATTGCGATATAATTGCACACATATATAGTTCAATACCTTTATACGGGTATCCTATTATACAACTGTTTAGCTAAGAATTTTTGAATCTAACAAATATGAGCTATCCTTTAAATAATTAAAAAAGTGTGTATACTATTGGACTCTATACATCCTTTCAGGGTCATATTAGTCACAGAATACAAATGCCTAATATGTACTGAACTGCAGACCTTTTTCATTGTAAAAGAGTAAATATACAGCTTTGATTTCTCTAGTGCATTAAACTGCCGCAAGTGTTGTGAGTAAGTCTGGTCAGAGTTCAAGTTTCTGTCAGTTCTGGAAGAATAATTAGCAATCTTTTAAGAGCTCTGAAGGCAATGATATTGATAACAAGAGGTCCAGGCTAGGTATGGCCCTCCTTTTAGGAAGGGCTAGCAATGGATAAAATGCATAGTAATTTGTTAACTTAGACTGAAATCTGTCCATATGCTCCATGTTATCTTGTTTGATATTGCAGCTAGGCCTATTTTTGAAATTATGGAGATTCAAAGACTATTTAATAATATTCGCTTATTTCTTTTTGGTGAGATTCAATATACAGGAATGTAGATGGCAGGGATAGAGAATTGCTGTTAATCTTCATTATAACTTAGAGGAAGGATAGAAATATTCCATGTATGTAAAATCAGATAGGCTACATAAGGTTCTTTAATTTTAGAAATACTAATACAACTAGAGATTTTTCCTGATAAAAGTGGGTAACAAACAGAAGTGTTAATTGTTTGTCTACAGCAATATGCTGTCTCAAACACAGAATTGGAGTAGAGCCTAAAACTTCAGTCTGATGGTGACTATTGCTCTTCAGTAGGTAAAATCTACTGCCATGATGAAAGTACAATTTTAGTATTGACCTGCAGAAAATGTTATGAAAATTATTTGGGTTTGTATTTGCAGTAGAAGAGGATATTTCAGTTTTAAAAAAATGACTAAACAATTGTTTGCTTGATTGATGTGAAGCTGGCTTTGCCCTCTTATTTGCTAGTGTTACTTAACAGGGTTTACAGTCATGCATAAGCTGTGCATGGTTTGGCATAGCTCATTGTATTGATCGTTTTACTCTTTCCATATGTTCTTTGTGCAGCATACTGCAATTGCAGTTAAAAAGAGGGACAAGAGTACATTTGGGTGGGGGAAAATAAACAATAATCCTGTAGACCACACAGGATTAACTGTTTATTCCCCATAAAGAGCAGAGTACAACTGGAACTACTGGAAAGTTTAGGTCTGAACTTCAATAGCTTAAATGATCTTTTATAATTGATGTCTGATGTCTTATGATGCATCAGTATGAGGAAATATTGAACCTCAACTTTAACATGATTTTTGTGATTTTGAATACTTAATACATTAGAGGAGGAGGGTAAAACTATTTCATTGCAAAGCATGAGTCGTCCTTCTCCTGTGTCCAGATGGAACATAAGTAGGTTGTTCAACCATTCTGCCCATCTCACGTTATTGATGCTTTGAGTATAATTTAATATTTCACTAGCTAGTTAATCAGAAAAAATAATACCTGTCACTAACAGTCTGAACTGTTATTCCCTAGGTTTAATCAACTCATTTTACCAACATTTCTTTTGCCCCCTGTTTGAGGTCTCCTATTTGGCACAGACGTCATGTGATACCCGATGTGGGAGCTGGAGACTTGAGAGCTGTTTTCCTAGACTAAATGTTTGAGGTTACAGGACGTGGCCTAGTTTCACATAAGCTTTCAAATTTCAATGGGACATGCTGAATCCTGAAACTGTCAAATAGTGTATTATTTTTGGAGTGAGAGAGAGTACGTGTGTGTGAGTGTGTGAATGACCTTTACATTTTTACCCTATCCCAAAAGTCTGACTTCCTGCCCTTTCTCCCAAGAGTGCACAAACTTTAGCAATTAAAGTGAGCATGTTTTAAGGAAGAAATTCAGTATAGAACAACTGGGAAGGGGAATGGTGTATTAAGGGAAAAACAAGGAAAACAGCTAAATGCTATAAACTGCTTGCCTTATCAAAGATATAGCAAAATCTGGAGAAGTTGGGATTTTTTTCATTTTGCCATGTTCCCCTCTCCATCTTAGTAATATCAAGACCTGCGGGTGTGTGTGGTTTGTTCTGGTTTGTTTCCTGCAAAAGAAGCTGAAAGATTTTTCCTATTCTTCATCAAAGCAATAGGAGTGATGAATCTTAACGAATGCCATCTCTTAATTTCCAAATCTGAAACTAATTCTAAAACTTTGTAAGCTAACAGAGTGGACCTCTCGAAACACTGAATAAAAGTGCTTATGTCTCTATTTATCACATTTCTCCTCCTTGATATTGGTGATGTAAGTGTATTAATTTCACAGGTACCACGTGCACCCTGATGTTGCAAAGAGTTGTGCCTTCAAGTGATAGGTTGCAAAATCCGACCCATGGACTCAAAATCCTGGAGACAGAGGTATGTTCTGAATGGTAACAACAAAACTGTAGGCATTGTAGCAAATTTATGTGTTTTTTTTTTTTCCTTCCCACTACTCAAAGACAACTGCCTTCCCTATCTAGAGAGCTGCAAGTCTTTCCTGTGTCTAAAGAAGGAAAACAAAGAACAAAGCCAAATTTCTACCTGACACCCCTGCTTCTTGCAGGTCACTCATGACTATAAGGTTGTAAAAGAAATGCCACCATTTTTACGTTAGCAGCAGCAGAATTAAATCCATTTTCCTATGGATTTTTATCTTCCTTCATTATATCTCCTTAGCAAAAAGAATTCCCCTTTTTTTTTGTCCTATGAGTTCTATCCAATATCCCTCTAGTTATTGTCTGAGCAAAATGCAGCTCTATTTCATTGGTAAGTTGGCAGTCCAAGCAAAGTGGGTTGCACTTGAGCTCTTGTTGTAGCCTCTTACACTGTGGGCCACTGAAATGAGTACCTCCTTCACCTCATTGCCAGTTTTCACAAGAGTTGTAGAAACTTTTAGACCTCTATACTTTGTCAAAGCTTGTTGAAAATGGCAGTTATTTTAGGTGTTTTGGGAGAACTTCTGGATAATGCTTCTTCTGGTTAGGAGTCAGGCATTTTTCCACCTCTTCCTTCTGAACTGACCTAATAATTGATACTGAAAAAAGAATTAAATGGTAGGTAATGTGATACAGGGATATCTGTGTGGATTATAACTGTGTAGGGCCTTTTCTTATGGGAATAGATGTATACTTTCCCTTTGCAAGTTTGTATTGATATAACAGACTAAGATGTTCAGGACAACGAAGTGTATGTGACCCTTGTGATTTAATAGGAAACTATTCAAAGCCTGAATGGTCTGAAAAGTGACATTATGCGTAATTTGGCTCCCATAGCAGAGCTCCCATCAAGCTGAACTATTCTGCTCAAGAAGCCTTAACCAGGCTAGCTCAGTGCATTGGCAGTACTTGTGAGTTCATTTCTTTCCTTTAGGGAGATAGTTGTCTGTCAAATAGCACTAAGTGCTAGGAATGACTGCTATTTTTTCTTTCCCCTGTCACTGAGTCATGGATTCTGTCGTCTGTGTGTTTGGGAAGGAGGGATAACTTGTACCCAGCTTTAAAGCTCTGCAAACTCTTTCATATTGAAAGTGATGTTATATGAAGCGACTTTCTTTGTAAGAAAAAGCCTGCAACTTGGAGTCAAAGCCTAAAAACTAAACCCATGATGCTGATGCTAACCTTAGCAAGACATCTTACACTTCTGGCTCATTCATTAGTTATTCAGATGTGAATGCTAAATACTGTTAGCAATATGTAGTACTGCATAGGGAGAGCAAAAAAGCAACAGCACTGCTGTCAAAGAAAAAAAAAATCTGTATAGTGCAAGTCTAGTCTACTTGGACACCTATGGGAGGTCCATAACAAAGTATTGTTTTCTTGGCTTGTAAACAGCTGTTAATCGTTTGAAGTGGTACTTAGGACTACTTAGTAGTCACTACTGAAAATACAGAGCACATGTGTTAAGCTTTATTGTGTAATGCATTTGGCCCTCTGTGCCTCCTGGGTTATCAGTAAAGCCAGGTGACTTAAACCAGTGAAATGTGCTCCTACCCTTAGCCTCTCCAATGCTTAATGTTTTTTGCTTTGAATTTTTTTTTGTTGGTTTGCAGGACAGCTGTTCATCATTGTTAATAATCTTGATTATTCTTAATATCTTAATGGTATGATTTTCAGGAAGCATCCTACACAACGTAAATACACTTTTACAGGAAAATGAATTATGCAAACCCAGAAATTGTTGATTAAGAATAAGGACAGCAAATGATCCAAATCTTGACCTGCTTTTTCATGTGAATTTGCAATGTCCAAGTGACTTTGAAATCAAATCTCAGCATCATACTTCCAGCGGCACCAGGGTGGGGGTTATCCTTGCAGGCAGAATGAAGGTGTGCTGTGACAGCGAGCAGGCTGTGCTAAGCAGCCCTACAGTAACTAATTAGTTAATTGCTTTAATTGCCTTTCCTAGATGAGAAGGCCTTGGAGACAAGGCCTGGTAGGGGTACTACAGGAAACCTGCATGCAAGTGCTGAGAGGTGAGCCAGAGCTGTTTGTCAGGGGCTGGGTGGCTTTTGTCCCTGCAGACATGGCTGCTGGGTATATGAATAGTGATGAATTTGACTGATCTTCTGCCTTTCTGGGTCACCCTTCAGCGTGTGTGCTGTTAATGTGATAATCTTAATGGTATTTTAGCACACTTTCCTGTCATGCCTGTGGAGGTAGGCGCCCGCACTGTGTGGTGGAGTGGTTCTGCGCCTGGGGGTGGCTGCGTTTCTCTCAGACTTCGTGTTACTCCTCACTGTAACCTTGGCGGGGCAGGGACGGGTTTTCCCGCCGTCCGGCGCTGAGGCGGCGGCCGCGACGCGCGGAACGGCGGTGGTGGGGCC
>NW_009600910.1:0-11204 GCF_000690535.1 Cariama cristata
TAAACAGCGCTGGTCCCAATACCGATCCCGGAGGAAGACCACTCATCACCTGTCTCCCCTTGGATATCGAGCTATTGACTACAACTCTTTGAGTGCGACCATCCAGCCAGTTCCTTATCCACTGAATTGTCCATCCATCAAATCCATGTCTCTCCAATTTAGAGACAAGGAAGTCATGCGGGACAGTGTCAAATGCTTTGCATAAGTCCAGGTAGATGAAGTCAGTTGCTCTTTCCTTATCCACCAATGCTGTAACTCCATCATAGAAGGCCACCAAATTTGTCAGGCATGATTTGTCCATAGTGAAGCCATGTTGGCTGTCACCAATCACCTCCTTATTTTTCCATGTACCTTAGCATAGTTTCATGAGTATCTGCTCCACGATCTTGTTGGGCACAGAAGCGAGACTGACTGGGCTGTAGTTCCCCAGGTCTTCCTTTTTTCCCTTTTTAAAAATGGGGGTTATGTTTCCCCTTTTCGAGTCATTGGGAACTTCACTGGACTGCCACGACTTCTCAAATATGACAGATAGTGGCTTAGCCACTTCATCCACCAGTTCCCTCAGGATTTGCAGATGCATCTCATCAGGTCCCATGGATTTGTGCACCTTCAGATTCCTTAGATGGTCTTGAACTTGATCTTGTCCTGCAGTGGGTGGTTCTTCATTCTCCCAGTCCCTGCCATTGCCTTCTGTGACTGTCCCTGCCTTTGCCTTCTGTGACTTGAGCAGTGTGGCTGGAGCACTTGCTGATGAAGACTGACTTTGTATTATGAAGTTACTTAATACCTGCAAGTGCCAAATAGTATCAGATGTGTGATGGAACAGAAACATCTGTTCTAAACTATGTGTACCCAGGGACCTCGGCTGCTTCCTATAACAAAGTGTACAAAGCAAGATTTTAAAACTGAATTGATGTTAAAATCTGAGTTGGTTTCTGGACGGGCTGTTCTCCAGTCTTAGGAATTAAAATACCTAAACAAGCAGACAAGCTATTTTGCCTTCCTAAATTGCGAAATTATCTTGACTAAACTCTAACCACAAGAAGAAAATATACTTTGTTCATCATGCTGCCTGTTCTTTTGAGTCCAAACTGTAATATATATGAATATACTTTCCTTCTTTCTTCCCTAGTAGGTGTTTATAGACAGCAGTAAATTGAAACAGAGATCTAGGAGTTTTACTTTTCACAGCCTGGATGACGATTAAACCATTTCATACCTCCGTTCTCTAGTTTTCTGTCTTTAAAATGGAGATAATGACACTGAATTCTGCAGCTCTGCGATCCACGGATGTTTCTCCGTGTAAGTTGATATTATTTCATTTTCTGTCTTGGTACATTGTTTTTTTTTTCCATTGGCACTCATCTCCTGTTGTTTGATGACTTCTGTGTTAGGTTACATGCATACCAGACTGCACAAAGTGCACTAGCTAGGCCATGCTTGCTTCCAGATAGATTACATGTATACAAAGGTTCACAGCAACTCCGTTCTCACGCTGGGGATCAAATGAAACTGCAGGGTTATACCAGTGCCCTACGCAGAGTCACATTCACCCTTACAGTGGGGATGAGGGATTTAAAACACCAAGTCATGTTTGGTACCATTGCCCTAGAGTGCTTGTTTTTCGTTAATGAATTCATCCTTTTAAGCTATTTTTGGGGGAAAAAACCCTTTCTTCTTCATGCTTGTGTTTGTTTTACTTTTGAGGTGTGATCAAAGTAAGCCCTGGCCGTGTAATCATTTAATGCATTTTGGCTGCAGTTTCAGCCTCCTTTGAAATATATCCCTTTTCTCTTGCCTGTGACAGCCAAACTTTACCTCCAGGTAGTAGACAAGGCTTACAGACTCTTTTATATCTCACATCTGCTTTCAGCCCATTAATCTTGCAGATTGTAGACAGCTTCTTCTCTCTCTTATAGAGTATGACTTTGTCTAGACTAGGAATTAAAGGGTGAATTTTAACATGGTCTAGCTAATATGTTTAAATGTGGACCAGGCTGTGTATCCTTTAACTCATGTTCAGCCAGGCAAGTTAAACACTTAGGAAGAAATTATGCTTCAACATGACAAGTTTCGCACGTGCCAAAAGATGCTCTCCCTTGTTTAAATTATTTGGCCCTTACAAAGTCAACATAAATTTCCTATTGACTTCAAGTAACCCATAATTTCCCCCGTAACTTTAAGAATGCATTAATCAGAACAACTTGAGTAAAAGCACCTATTTCTTACTGCAGCTGTGATTTAGGAGCTCAGAAGAATTACATTGTGATTCCATCTCTTTAGGAACCCAGCTCCTTTACCACTGTGGCCCAACTGCACAGCAATATTGAACTGAAGCTTCTAGCTGTGGAAGCTCAGAAGTAAAATAACCAGCCTATCACTTCACAAATAGTAGTCAATTTACCTTTTAAGATTCATTGCAGAAGGCCTCCCAGTTTTACTCTCCTTACACTCCTGGCTGCTTATTTCCACCTTTTTCCAAAGATTTCTGTTTCGCTGGGGTAGAAGTCTTCTTCTCCATCATGAGTAGTCCTGCCATCAGTAGTTTCTCCACAGCCTCCAGTGCTCATTTTCATGTCCCCACCTGGCACTCACTCAACTGTCGCGAGTACTGAACCAGCTATTTGTATTGCTATGCTCTCACTTGGGGTGCTGAAACCTCTAGCAGAGGAAAGCTAATTTGAGGGAGGAGGTTCCTTGTGTTTTTCAAATCAACTAGTTCTTGAGCATACAAAGCATAGTTAACACTACTCATTTATTCACCAGGCTCTAAAGAGATGTAACAAAGAGAGAGAGACAAACCTAACAGTAAATGAAGGTCCAAGGAAAGGGGAAGAAAACTGATGGAGGAGACAGACAGGCTTTTGTGTATAGGGACCTTTTCACCAGAAGCACGCAAATCCTTTGAATCAAAGACTCACAGGTAGACAGAGACAGTGAGTTAGTATGGAGATGTGCTCCTGTTGTGGAGTTTGAACTTTTAAAAGTGAATTAGGGATGACAGAGAACTGGCTCCTGCCAGCCTTCACCTCCTAAGAGAGATAAGGCCAGCATCCCCTATGTTCTCTGATTTTGGAAGACAGCATTTTGTTTTAAAGTATCTATTTGATTAATAAGCTTTGTATAAATGATTAATAAGCCATCAAAGTCTTTAATATAATTTTAACTTGGCTTTTGTTTACTCTCTATTTGCCATCTAAAAAATGTTTATGCAACATTATGAGGCAATGCATATTTATCAAAGACTGCAGGTTAATGGAGGATGATCAAGAAAGCAGAGAAAAAACACGATTTGCCTATTAAGTTGAATTAGGAAAATTTGGAGGAAAAATGCGTGGTAACTGTTATTCAATATCTGCCAAACCTTAAATCATCATCATCTTATATCAACGCAGTGCCGTCTGTCGCAAGCTATATTGCAAGCTATGAGAGAATCATTTCACACTACCTTCAAAACTCATCCACCTCTTGAGTGGCATACAGTAACTATGCAACTGTCTTGCACAATAATTTTGGCTATTAAAATGAACTCAAACACAGAGTGAAACAACAGGTTGAACAATGTAGAGGCAGAGTGCTGCTAGCCAACTGGAATATAATCAAGACATAAGGTTATGTACTTTTTTTTTTTTTTTAATTACACTGTTTGTAATGCCCCACAAATGGCTAAGCTATGAATACAGGGGACATAATGAAAGTCAGTACAGGAAAGCCACATTGCAGGCTCACAAGGCACTTCACCTGTCTTGCATTTTACACTTTCCACCTTGTCTGATGGATGCTGTGGCATGGTTGTGTAGAGATAACACCAGCAGCAACCAGGAATACATTGTAAGGAGGTATTCCCTGCCAAGCGCAGCTACACTCTCTCTTTATTTTTTTTTTTTGATTTTGCACATGATGAATTTCACAGAAGGTAATATCTGCTCTCCAGATAACAGGTCTGCACTAAAGAAAGTAACCATAAAACTATGTTAATGTGATGTTGAAGTTACAAAGTTTAAGTCGGAGGCATACCAGATTCCCAAGGAGTGTCCATCATTTTATAAATTCATCTTCACACTAAGTTAATGAAATTACAGTCTTTCCATACAAGACTCTGATTCATGATGTCAACACAGAGAACATGCAGGCCTCTTTGATTACCTCTCATTGCTGTTAAGCTGTATCTCAGAAGGAACTTTCCTATGGTTTACATATGCCTGTCAAACCGTCATGGTCTAACAGCTCCAGAAACCCAAAGATCAATCTCTCAGATTGTGCTAAAATTCCACAGTGACTCGACCATGAACTTTGGCACAAGCCTGCCCTTTCCTGCTCTGTTCCTTCTCACCCACCCAGAACACATGCATCAAATTAACAAGGAATGGAATATTTCATAAGTTTCGTTCAGTTCTGTGGTTTAGCAAATTTTATGTGTGTTGCTGGACTGGGAGGATCAAGTTTTAACACATTCTGCAATCTCAGTCTGTATGAAAGCATAATTGTTCTACTCATTCTCATGGAAGCAAGACTGCAAGCAGTATAAGCACTTGGGAGATTTTAAGGAAGTGTTTATCTACACTTACCTCACGCCAGGGCAAATGGGTCTCCAAAGTTTTGTTCTTAAAACATATAGTCTTTGGGCATGTTTCATTATCATTGTTGGTGGTCATGATGGGGACTTTCAACTAGTGTGCTCCCATATGAAGTGTGTAATCCAATTTGAGAATAAAGGAAACCATGTACTGTTCATCAAAAGAAAGTCTGATATGTTGAGTACACAGTTTACCTTTACCTTAATACGAGTAGAAAGCAAGCATTTTGTGTATTAGATTATGTTCTGAAATTTAGAGGGTGAATGCAGCAAAGATAATGGACTTTAATGTATTCAAAAGACTTGATGAAAGTCATCACTTCAGCTACAGTCCTTTGTTTACAGTCTGAAAATGAAGACTGCAGAAGGAGTTGGGAGACTTCAGTGTCAAATGGAATTATTTTAGGTTTATCATGGAGCAAAAGAACTCAGAATCTCGTTCCACTGAATGCTGTTTTAAAACAAGTTCAGGGGAAAACAACGGAAAAGGACAATGCAACAATACAATATATTCACACTGAATCAGAGTCTGTCTTTTATAGGACAAAGATTAATGTATCATCAAATCAATTCATTTTTTCTTATGAAAAAATGTAGTATGTTTAGCTAAAATCATATCATTTTAATCTCTGCCCGTTTCCACTGAGAGGCTGCTCAGAAATATCTGTTCTGCAATACAACAGCCAAAAGCTCAAGCACTTTAAGAAACCACACAATTGGAACACACTAACAACAAAAATACACTTTTTTTATTGGGTTTGACTTACCTTAAGTTTTAAATCAAACTAAAGCAATCAAATTTTTAAAGTCTGATCAGCTGAGAAATAAGGATATTAAATATGATTAAATGTGATTGCATTTGAGTGTAAGGACTGTTCTTCCATTACTGCTTTGATTAAAAAAAGCAATCTGGGCTGTGAGGTAGAAAAGTTAAATGCAGCAGGAAAAAATAAAAGAACTTAAAGTTTCTTTCCTTTCTTTTTCAATATGTATTATTTCTTGTATAAGAAAATAGTATTATTTTAAGTATGTGCTTTTGCAAAACTGAAAACACATTGGCAAAGTTTCTATAACTTAATATTCCTTCATGCTTTTTAATTATAGGAAATATGAAGATGAAAAAAAGGAAGAATAAGAAGTTCTTCTTATGGGACGTCTGGGAACAAGAACAGGAGATACATTTTCAAATGAAAAGTGGACTGGAAACCTTAGTTCTTAAGCTTGAATTTAATTGGTGCAATATTGGAGTTGAAAGCGTAATAAAGTTTTTGTCCTCAGGTTATGAGAAGAAAATTACCCGTAACATTTTTTTGGATTATAATATCTTAGCTGCTTCACCAGTCTATCTTTTTCTGGTATTATCATCGTTGCTACTCTGATAATTTTCTGTGTTTCATACCTTCACCTCCAAGCATTTTGAATGGTGCTGAGAACCTCAGTGAACTTTTCAGATGAGAGGCAGAGATCAGCCACTGATCAAAATGCACTTGAACTGCAGAGTCTTCGGAGCTGTTTTCAGAAAGGCAAAATGTGTAGCTCCTTAGAGATGAGATAAATGGTAAAATGAGCACAGATCACTCACTCTCACCTCCTAATTGAAAAGTTGGCTGCTGATCAAGAGCTGGCAGTGACCAGCTCAAGCCATCAGGATGCCAATATATGCTTCGACCTTATTTCTCCACCTCAGAAAAGATCAATCACAAATTAATGTTATATTAGTGAAAGCAAGGACTTTTATTGAAGAGGGAAATCTATAAAAATAGCATCAGAACAAATGGTGAAAAACAAGCTAGAGCAAAAGGTAGCCTAGACTGGCAGTGGAACAGTGTGCTTACTCAGTACAAGTAAGATAATCTGGAATCTTAATCATATCTAAAACACGATAACACAAATCATATCTAAAACATGATAACTGGTATATAAAAGATTCATTTTGTTGTGTTTTTTTTTCTACAGAAGATGTTGCAATCAGTTTTCTGATTAAAATATCTATCCTAGTTTGCCACTAAATAATATCTGCACAGGAATACTTGCCACTAAATAATATCTGCACAGGAATACTGTATATTGTCATTGCTCCAAACCTTTGAATGAAAGAAAAATTTCTCGAAAGGATTCTGGTTTTATGATAAAATGGCACATTCGGATGACTCTGAAGTAGAGAGAATTCCTTTTTTTAAAACATATTTGAATAAGTAAAATCTCTGGGAGTCACACAAATGAAACATTAGTCTCTGCATGTCTTATTCCTTGCTCTTCTCTCATCTTAAAAATGTTAAACACAAACCACTGAACACAGTCATGTAACAATACAGTGTGAGTCCTGGACATGGACCTCAGGTGGGTGCACACGCCTGAATAGGCACTGTCTGTGTATCGATCTTTCCCTGCAACTGTACACCAGGCATCCAAGCCTCAAAGACTCAGGGGAGTGGCACAAAGAAAATATACTGGTGTGATCCAAGGGTTAATTTTCAGGCTTGGTGCAAGGAGCTCAAAAGTGTCTATGTAGTTAAGAATGTGATTTAAATACCTAAAAAGCTTTAGGGCCAGACTTCTATGCTAAACATTTGTGGATCAGGTAAACTACTCGTAGAACAGATGCAGTCTCTGCAAGCTTGGCAGTCGTCTTTTAACTCAGTAAGAAATACAAGGAAGCTAACGATAACCCCTCTCCACTCATTCACATGTGTGCACATACCTCCAGTTCCTGCCTTAAATTGAAAAGACATCAAGGGAGGGAGGACAGACAAAAAGAAATGTGCAAAACAGTATTTTACAGGCTGGGATACTGAGGGCACTGCCTGACAAGCTCTGGTGATTTATGCCAAGTGCCAAAGAGCTTATTGTTCCCACCTGCCTACTGTCCTTACCAGGCAAAGCATCTATTCTTTAGCTATTACCTCTGCTTTATGGAGACTCACACAGACTGGGAACTATGGTGATGTGGAGTAGGCACAATGCCCATTCAGATTTCTCTGCTATGGCATTGGGGACTTCTTCAGTCCCCTCAGCAAGTACCACCAGAGCTCATGAGTCACAGCATCAAGACACAGAAAGAGGCTGCTGAAGAAACACCTGCTGAGCTCAACGGTGCTGAAGAGCAGCAAGACAATCTCTGGCAGAACTAAAAATAGATGCTGGGTTTTCTGATTCCAAGTCCAGGTTCCTATTAAAAATCCACACTTTCCATTACAAGAATGAGAAGAATGATATGTGGTGACACCTCCAGAGATTTACCCAAAATTCCTCAGGACCAGGCAGAGTTTTGGAGATAGCAAGTAGTTTAGATAGCTTTCATTCTTAGATTAACCCTAAGCCTTTCCAAAATTAAGAAAAGAAAACCAATGAAGCACCCACCCTAAAAAAAATACAACTTCAAAACAAGGCACTCCAG
The DNA here is from genome assembly GCF_000690535.1 of Cariama cristata. Classification (NCBI taxonomy): domain Eukaryota; kingdom Metazoa; phylum Chordata; class Aves; order Cariamiformes; family Cariamidae; genus Cariama; species Cariama cristata. The sequence goes on from NW_009600910.1 coordinate 7,974, forward strand.
GACACTGAAACAGATGGAGCATGCCAGCATTTGCTTCAGCAAAGAAAAAAAAAAAGTTTATCATGGAGGCGCTGAAACAAGTTTAATTATAGAAGCATGAATGGCATCCCTGTAATAAAACAAACTAAAAAGTCAAATGAATGTCCTTTCCCTTTATTGAAGATCTGTGTGCATTTCTTCGCTGATACAATGCTATGGAAGCTTACCTCCCTATTACTGGTTCTTCTTACACTGTGCTGGGTTTTACAAAAAATACAATTTTCAGAGGCACAATGCTCTTGTAAAACTGAAGAGCATTTATTTCTCATATTTAAGCCTTGGTTTGCCAGGACAACCTCACAAGATAAACAGTCTTGTTTTCATAAGGGCCCTGGTAAATATTCGTTCTAAATTTCAGTGCCATCATGCTAACATTTCATACAAAGCAGAAAGTACTTCCCCACATATCAGTATGAAAATGTGAAAGGCACCCTGGCTTAATGCTACCTTAAGAGATCAGAATTCATCTTTCAGTGTGTGTATTACTCTCTCAGTAGTATAACAGAATAAGATCATATTATTGTTCTATGCCCAGGGAAATAAAAAAGGCATCTCTTTTTCAGCATGCAGAGTAAATCCTGAGTGAATCTTATGATTTAGCAAGAGCATGGTGCAAAATCTGCTGAAATCAGTGGGATATTGTCTATTGATTTTAAAGGTCTTTCAAACATGCCCTGTGGTAGGAAGACCTTTGTGAACTGTTCACTACTAGCCTGAGTTTGTCATCAAACACCAAAACACTTTATCTAAGAATCTTACAGATTTTATAAACCTTTAGTTGTTTGTGATGGACTTAACATTGTTCCAAATCTCTCCATAATCTACTCAATAAATTGGATAGATCTGATCCAGGACAGAAAAGTAAGACATATACCATATGTAACTCAAACCAAATCTCCTTTTACTGCGTTATCTATTTTTACCACTTCTTCTTTAATATAACCACAAAAAATTTCTATTTCAAGTGAAGCATTTGAGAAATATCTCTTCCAAATAACATGCCCAACTTAAATCACCACCTTCGTCAAGAAGCACAGTTACTAAACGTTCATTTGTGGAGTAACTGCCATTTAGGATCAGAACTCCTTTGCTGCTTTAGTTCTCTCTCTAAGAGCACAAAGTCCTACCTTCAGATGCTCAGTCTAAGAATATGCTGACTCACAGCTGAGAAAAGCAAGGCAGATATTTTGGGCCCAAAATGAGAGCTAGGAGTTGGCTAGTGGCAAACAGAAAGACAAGTTGCCTCAAAGAAGCCCAGATGCTACTGATGGCAGCTCCTAGAACAGCCCTAGCTGCATGCAATGGCAGCACCCCTATGCCAATAACTTTTCTGAGGGGGCAGATGGGGTCCCCAGTTCATTTCTGGTAACATCCTGCCGAAAGCTTTATGCCTTTTTGTTCACCTTGAACATCCCTTCCAAGGACCAAAAATAATATGACCCTTAACAGAACTATTTCTTCCTGATTAAGGCTGCAACACAAATGGACCAAAGCCAGGAAGTTTAAAATTAAGCTGACATTTTGTCCTTTAATTCTAGCTGTCAAGGAGAAGAAGAAGAAAAAAGAAAATCAACTTCACAGAACAAGTTCTCCAGCCTTAAGTTTTAATGAAGTTTCGGTGTCCTGTTTTTTTACGGTTTATGTCCCAAGCCTATCATTATTCAGTGGGTTGAAATTTTTTTTTTAATATTATTTTTTTGCATTTAACTTCTTTGCTTTTTAAAGTGAAAAGAAGAGAGGCAGAAGTCTTTAATGGAAAGTTCTCCAGTGCATATTAATTATCTAAGAGACCAGAATGACTGCTTTGGTTAAATACATATTTATAAATCTTTTTAAAATGTACATTATTTACTAATAGACTAGAACTGTTCTAAAGGCAGTGATTTCTGTCTGAGCAGGTAAATATATCTTTACAATTTTTAATTAAGTCTCATTATTTTAATGATAGAGAAGAGCAACTCTCCTAATAGGGGTTCATAGTGTATAGTCCTGCCTTCCCTGTTCAGAGAATTCACCCACAGACATCAGGAATCCATCACCTCAGGGAAAATTTACACATCTCAAGAGTCACTAAAAATGTCGTACGAAGAGGGTCCCTAGTTTGCAAAAATTTATGGGAAAAGCTCCTTTTCTCATCTGTCACAACAGATCTGTACCTTTAGGTTTATGACTTTGACTCAGAACTGCAACTCTACTGGTTTCAGTTCTTAGATCAACTTGCAACTTATAACCGCATGCTTTATATTCCCCAGGTTCTGCTCTGAGTAGGGACTGAACAGAACAAAAAATATCTGACTCCAGCCAGTTATGTTGAGGCTGGAGGATGCTTGCAATCCACAACTCAAACTGATCATTTGGTCCAGGTCATTCCTCCTTCTTCTAATCCCCTAGTTTCCTGGGGTTCAAAATTTGGATCCAAAACATGCAGTTCTATCTACTGCACATCTGAAGTTTTGCTGGTGAAATTCAAAAGTATAGACATTGCTTCTGACTGATCGAGTTCTATTTACAAATGCCTTCCATGACATCAAATGAAACCAGAAGGCAAAACCATGGCACTGAGCATTAAAAAAAAAAAAAAATCCTGCTTGTCTAGAGTAACAAGTTTGAGTTTTTCTTTGAAAAGTATGTTAGTCAGACAAATTCTACATAAGACTCTTCTGAGTTTATTTCCACATTCAAACCCCAAACTACCAGAGGTTTTTGCATAACTTCAGATTTTGTTGTGAAGAGCTTACACAGCTCTAATCTGCACATGAAACTCATACTGACGTCAATGGCTGGTTTATGCAGGGATCAAGGGCACATTATGGAGTCAAGATCTCCTCTGCAGATAACCCAAAAGCAGAGTTTTGACCTTACAGCTCAGCAGAGAAAGTTAGATGCCAGGTGAGATATTGGTGGCCTAAAAATATTCACATTCAAACCTCAAACAAATGCTCAAAATATAGAATAAACCATTCTTACATGGGATTTATATCCTTCTAATATTTTTTTTGTGCTATCATGCAATTCTTATTGTATTATGAAAATCTGTTTCAGATACAACGTAGTTGAATTTAAAACAGACTCAATCTGGTTTCCATCTTTATGCTAGTGATTTCAGTCTGCAAATAATTGTGGTCACAGTTTTCATGCTTGCAGTTTTGGGAACAAGTTTTGCCCTTTGGATAGCTTTGTCCATGACTGCCA
>NW_009600910.1:11283-30536 GCF_000690535.1 Cariama cristata
TTTTCAGGTTTAAGGCCAGAACATTGGAGAGAAGATGAAGATATTTTAGACCAATACGCTTTATCCATTCTCATTTTCTTTTTCTAGAAACAGAGATAATATTTGCATGCACTTCTAAAGTTGTGCTGTTGAAAATGCACTGTTCCACCTGACACAACATGCAGACCTTTTCCCAGGGAGCTTGCAAGATATGGTAAAGAAATACACTGTCTTCTCTGCCCTTAGAAAATACGGACCTACTGATGAAGTAATTTTAAACTGTCAGCCCCAACCAAAATCCAAGATTCAATCACACCTTTACTTTGGTGGAGGCAGAGATGAAGATCCAGGCTTAGTGTTTGCTCACAGTCAGTCTCTACAATAAACTGTAAATTAAAAAGGAGAGGGGATCAAGGTGGACATAGACTTTGGAAAACCCGTTATCTGAAAATGAACTTCACTGCAGATTCTCTCTCAAACTGAGCCCATGATGATCTTGTGCAAAGCAGAACTGCTTCAGGTTCTTCACCAAACACTTTGGGAGATAACTTTAATAAAAGTTTTATTTAGGGAAAATATAGTTCAGAATAAGGGAACAGTCCAAACAGACTTTAAAATCATCAGTGCCCTGTGATTTCAAGGAAAGAACAAAAAAGCCTACTGTGATCTTGCATTAATTATGAATTGGTCCTACTTGTGAAGGAATTTCTTTATAATGTGGTCACTATGTTGTTAGATTAGACTTTACTGTATGATGGCTTGAGTCCAACCCATTGCAACCTTTCTATTGTTATTGTTATGAGGACTATTCTTCCGGAATCCAATTTTGAAAATATAGTAAAAATGCTTTTTAGTGAGAGGGAAAGAACTTTTCTGCTTCCAAAAATATTTATGTGAAATGTAATATTATTAACAACTTAAATTTCCATTTAATATTTTGCACTGTAATGGTTTCTTGACCAAAATAATTACAGATGGCAATGTGAACCATAGGCTTATTATGTATTATACAATCTCATATGCAAAAATATCAGTCCTACTGGCTCCTCTATTATTAAAAAAGGTGAAGAGGAGAGCCCAACTTAACATATATAACCATACTTCGTGTGTATCTATAATAATCTTCTCTTTGTTCCTTTCTAAACTACACTCTTTACTTTTTCAGTTTTGTGTGTTGTTAATGATTTCCAGTGCTTTTTATTTGGAACTAATTACTGGTTTTATGTGAGAGAAATCTGGCCATGATCAACGATAGCTTTCCAGATGAGGAGAATTAACCAGTAGAACATTTCATAATTCTCTCCTAGTCCTTCAGTATCATCTTCAGTGTGATATGCATCAAAACATTTGCTTTGCTTTCTTGTAAACTACTGTACAGTCTATGGAAGGTTATGTGGAAATGTCCACAGTTCCCAAGAATGTAAAACAATATTTAAAACGAGCACAGTGAATCAGAAAATGTATTGCCATGTCTGTGTGCAAGAGGCAGAATTAAGGCTGTTTAACAAGCCTGAATTATGATTTTTTTTTTTCTCAGATGTTAAAGAGTAATATTCTCCTAATTATTTTTTTCAGAGTTCATAACTTCTTATTAGCACTGGAACACTTGCAGGTTGGTAAGATGGACATAGGTAAAAAAATGAAGCCAGTATGTTAGATTTGTCAGAGTCATATTTCTTTCCACAAATCCTACATCATACCAATCAGTCGTTACCTGATCACTTTGCTTACTTGCTTTGCAAAGAATAAACCCAGGACTCAGTACAGTAAGCCACCTTCACTAACCACCTTGTCAGGTCAGAAAATCATTCATTTCACAGCAAAGTTAGCCTCCATCAACACATGCACACACATGCACAGAGCATGTCTCTTCTTGAATGCACATTTTACAAGCTCAGCAAAAGACCCTGCACAAACTATACTGAACCACGTCCAAAGTGTGCCATTTCTAGAGGGTCATATTTCAGTCGACTGAAAACTGACTTTTTCACCTGCAGAAGTGCACCTCACCAGTTACAGTTGTTTCTATAGCCTAAGTCAGCTTTCCACTACTACCTGTTTTGCTTAGAAGGCTATTCATAAACAAAATAGTCTCAAGGATTTTGTTTGAATAAACAGAAAGCTATTTCTCTCCCCATGTTCCTCAGAGGAGCTCAAATTTCATCTCTGCCCCTGCCCCGCAACATTTTTCTTTTAAACCATCTCAGCATAGGAAAAATTTGGCCCAAGAGGTACCATTTTCTGAAACTTCTGTATGACTGGAAAGAAACAGGGGCTAAGCACATTGGTATTTTGTTAGCTGTGACTTGACCTGACTTGACAGATTTATGTTTTAATATGGATTTCTTCCCACTAGGGAGATTGTTATGCCCCATAAATCCAATATTCACAGAACTCCAGTATTAGGTAGTACTGTGGGATGAAAATATTAGTGACAAACACAGTTTGCCTAGGGTATCCGAAAGAGGAATTGAAGTCTTTGGTATTGGAAAGAACCCAGTTATTCTCTCCACACATGCAAACAACCGTGTCTCCCAGCCACAAACTCCCAGCAGCATCTGAGGCTAAAAAGCACATTTAAGATTGACAGGGTTAAGAAATCTGGAAGCCACAGGTATGGGTTGTTATCCACGCTTCCGTGGTTAGCAGGCTATTACACCTCTGCAATAGCTTAAGACTGCCAGAATTGAATGCACTTGGGTTCTCCACTACCTTGAAGATTTGAGCTTCAGTCTGCCTCTCAAGAGCAAGGTATAAAGAGATTACTAGCAACTCCATCTCATACCTTCTCCTATCCAACCTTGTAAATCTGAGGCTGCCCTTGGTTAAAAAACACTGATGTTAAATACTAACGCTGCTTCTCTCCTTGTGCCTTTCCCACTCTTCGCTTTTCTTTGCAGATTTCAAGGTGATGACAAAAGAGAGAACAGTCTTAGCATTTGTTAATACCCACTTGACCCACAAAAGAAATTCAGTAGCATTCGCAGCTTCTAATTTAAAAACCATTAGACCGTTCCGCTTGGCGGACCAGATCTAAATATTCTTAAAGGGGTGGTTTAATTTAATCATTACCTTAACAAGCCCCCTTTTAAAATGATGATCCGCCAAATTCAGGGGATTTGTTTTGGAATCTGATCCAATAACTGGCTTTGTACAAAGAGAAGCATAGCCGCATCTGATTTGGTTCAGAACGGGGTGATAATCATGAAAATTACTTTGCATATTTAATCACTGTGAAAACATGAGTACAAACTACTTTCTAGAGATTACCTTAAAAAAAAAAGCTTTAGGCTTTGCAGCAAGCATGCCAAGTACTTTGATTTACAGAGAATTATTTGGATTTTATAGAAAGCTCAGTGTTTCAAAGACTTCAAGCTACTCAGCCACTGGCAAAGAAAAAATTTCAAATAGTAAAAGCAAAAAGTTTTGTATTGGAAAAAAAATTATGTTGAGACCAATTGCTTTTTTTTTTTTTTTAGGTCTATGTCACTTAACAACCTAGACTTGAAGCAAATACCTTACTCAAAATCTCTCTGATCCTGTCAAGAGAGCAGAGACGCATTCTCTCCAGGTTTGACGTCGCATGTTCCGTAACTGCCAGAGGTGGATCAGCAGCCGGCAAGTCAGGGCTGTGATTAGGACTTTCACAAAGTTTGCACTAGGAGAGTTTGCTTCAGGACTGCTCTCTGGTAGAGGTATGAGGGGCTTTCAGTGGGAAAAAAAAAAGACTAACGAACAAGACATCATATTGTAGCTTCAAATTTTTATGAGGATATCATAGTTGAGGTTCAGCTACACATACAGCATTTAGAGACAAATGCATAGAAATTAATCTTTCTCACCTGGCTCAGATATAGATAAATAAAAGTACACTGACTGATAGTTAGCAAGGGGTACAAGGGAGACACATACATATACATGACTTGCAAAAATTTCCCCAAACTGAAGCAACTGGATGCCAGATGAGTATTCCATGGTATGTAAAACTAAATTTGCTGCTGAGATAAACAGGTATAGCTCCACTAAATCTATCCAAGTTGCCTCTGCTTAATACTTGAAGTGAATTAGGCCCTACCTTTACTGTCAGTTGCCTTTAAATCTTTGCACTTGTGATGATACAGCAATGTTTGTAAATAACCTAGCATCTGAGAGCTACAGTGTAGGCAGAATATCTGAGGGATAATAGTCACAGGCATCTTAGATTACGAAGCATGCTATACCAAATACTTGTAGGAAGCATCTCAGAGGTGTTTACCTATCTGTAGCTACTGTGCATGTACAAAACTCATGAAAAAGAGTGCCTAAGGTTTGCTGTAGGAACTGATGTAATATGTACATATAGATGGACATATGAAATATATACATATCATACAGACTGCTCTACTATGGACATGCATTTTTATATGTTACACACACACAAATATATATACATAAATATATATATACCTGTATCTTTCACATACTTTTCATATATAGTACATATTTCTTGATGCATTATATGTTCCACAGCTTCAGTAGACTAGAGGTTAATGAACAGGCTTTTTCTCACATATGCACAGAACAGATAATTTTCTTTACTGTTCACGATAAGTTGAAGGAGCATTTGAGTGACAGACCAATTTGTCAATCAACTACAAAGTGTTGAGGAAGCTTCCTTTGCATAATTTTACACACAGAGATCAAATGTGACTTCTGATTGTACAGTGGGTATGGACAGTCAAGGTTATGAAGTCCAAAGGAGTCACACAAATCAGTTACGTTTTCTGAGTGCCTTGTCTTTCTAGGGTTATCTGTGCACTAAAATAGTCACAGAATTTTAAGAGAAAGATGAAAAATCCTTCTTTATTATTTTTAAGTGTATGTATGTGTGTGTATGCATGTGTGAGGAGGGTGTATATATGAATTTGTTGTGAAGCTTGAATGTCTGTGTTTTTATTTTATAGCAGGAATTATGTTTTAAGGTCTCAACACAGAGCCCCTGGTTCTGACATCTCATGCAGTTTTTCTTGAAAGCTATGTTTTAATAGCAACTCCATTCATTTAATGTTAGCCACTTCAGACGATTTCTTTGCTAAAACCTGAATTATGAAAATCGCTTGTCAATTACCCTGGGTAGCTGTGTAAAAGAATTATTGCACATTCACAGTGAAAAGAAAACTTTATTTTCACCACTTTCCAGTAAAAGCTAATTCAGAATAACTCCATTTAACAGTTATTTTATGCTGAAATACTGAATACCTCAGGGAGTCTTTTAGGGATTTTAAAGTCTCTTTATTTATAAATGATTCATGCTGCATTTTCAGAAAAACCTACAATTAGTGTGGGAAGCACAGAGACTCCTTTGGGAAAGGTAAAAAAAAAAAACCCAACAAAATATACATGCATTATATACAGCCTTTTTATCTATTGTTGTTTTGCAGTGGCCTATAAAAAGAAAAGAACTGGAAAAAATGGCTAGGAGATATTTTATCTAACCTTTTAAATATATGCCTCAGTTGACAGTATTTTGTGAAGTAGTTAGCCTTATGATTTGTACAGCCCACAAAATTCTTTTAATGCAGGTTTCATTTTGGTTTGCACTTTCCAACCCCAGTTATAAATGAGCAAGCTAGCTAAGAGGAGAAGCTTTCTGTGGTAACACAGAAGGACAAATCTTTCCTTCCGCCAGCCCCTCCTGAGAGTGATGGTCACTAATGTTTCCATATTGTTCGCTGCCTGGAGTGGTGCTATAACTTGAAGGTCTTTTAAATATTCACACTGGCAGGCATCAAAGATCACACAGCCTCATTTGGCTTTACAGTGAATCTTTCTGCTCACTCACACCGGACAGCAGATATACATTGTGCTACTCACCAGCGCTGCAGGAGATTATGCATCACTTCTCCTTGTCACACGGGTGGGCAGGAATGAGCAGGCAAAGGCAATGAGTGACTCAAGAGCCCTAGCCCACCCCCCAGCACCCCAAGGCTCCCACAGCTTCACGCTTAACGTGACTGCCCTTGTTGCAGCTGTGGAGTGGTTTGCAGCCTCTCTGCAGTATCCCGGTGAAGCCCTGCTCTGTGTGCTTGTGTTAGATTAGAAAGTCACAAGATGGCATCGTGTTAAGGGTCATGCTCTTGCATGTCCATATGCCTTAATAAAATTACACTCAGGAGCATGTCAGGAAGTGGCAGAGTAGCAATAAGGTTGAAAGCTGGATACCATTTATACAGCCCCTTACCTCCTCTCAAATAAAAACAAAAAAAACCACCCTTAAATCTTCATTCAATATCAGACCTTCTCTGTGTTGATGAAATGTTCATCGGTTCCAGTCAATGTAAACTCTAGGAGATAGTTGCATTCCCATGAACTGCAAGGAGTGAACAAGCAAACCCGAACAGATCCTATGCACTTCAAAGAGACAACAGCTACTTAAATATATTTTTTCCCCCACCTCCATGCTGGCTTTGCACTGGTGCTGTGGCAAATGACTAAGTATCAAATGCAAGCAAAACTTCTCAGGGGTCAGAAAGGTCACTCACAGTTGTTTTACAGTTATACCAGCATTTACAGTGTGAAAATTGCATTGAATTAAAAACTTAATCATCCAGACCCACTCACTGACTGGTACTGGTACCCAGAGAATCTCCCATGAGACATACAGAAGAGATGGCAAGAAGAATGTCAGATACTCTATCTCATTGACTAGATGTACGAATGACATTTGGTGGTGAGTTGTTATTATTTAACTCAAAACAGGAGATCTTAGACTGATTGACTTAAACCTAGAGCTATATGGAATCTGCATCACACTCTTATTGGTTTGAATCTCTCTTGACAGTTTCCCAAATTGCCACAGTAAGGATTGTTCTAAAATAAGCAGAAACTCTTAATTTGCAGTTAGATTATATTGTTATTTTCTTTTAGTAAAGCTCAGTGAATAATACAAATGAAGTAACAGACTGCACACATACTAGGACATACTTTGGCAGTGCCCCAGTTGCTTGGATTCCAACAGGTGGAACGCAAAAAAGGAATCACTTGACTAAATGGGAATACCAGTAAGAAGAACATTGCTAGACAGCAGATAAAGCAGAACACCGTCACTGAGATATTTGCTGTGTGTCAGGCTACTAGAAAGGAAAAATGAGACTCCTAAGTATAACTACTGACTTCTTAACACCCTGGTCTATATTTTCTTCTTCACATAATCTTGCATGACAGTGCTATAAAACTCAAAATATGCAACCTGTTCAGTAACATTTTCAATGTAGTATCAATTGAGAAGTTACTCACAATCTCTTGCACACTGCATTTTCTATCCCATCCACCAAACGAATAGGAGAACACAGACCTCTTCTTTCCTCTGTTGAAACCAAAAAAAATAGCTAAGCATATCAAGCACTTCAAGCAATTGTTCTAATTATACCTTTACAATTAAGAGTCAATTATCTGCAAAACTTTCCAGAACTGGGTGAACTGGTGTGTTGTATTACCATGAAAAGAAGGAAAGGGAAAAGGAGAAAATAAGGAAAGGGAAAAGGAAGAAATACATTTTGTTTTAAAACAATCTCGAAAATGAACACACTCCCAGGTAAGTCTTCCCTGCTCTGAGACATCAAAAGATGGTTTGTAATTTCCTGAATGCTGTGGACGTAAGAAGAAACAGCACAATTTTTATAGGACAGAAGCTGTGTTCCTTGTTCCATTTGTATTGCCACAGAACTTATCCTAAGCAAAAGACAGAGATGCATCAAGGTTTGCTTGATTTTCAAGCCATGGACATTTCTGGAGATTTTTCTCCTCATGGGAAAAGTTTTGTGAAGGAAGGAGTAGAGATCCTGAAATTTGTTACGGGTGAATTAGCAGTGAGATAAGGCTGAATGTTGGGGTCAGTTGCACTAATTCAGCATCTTGGTAAAGATGTTATGCTTGTTTTTCAGAACAAAATATGACATTCATAATTAGAAGCAACTCATTTCATATTGCTGAAGCAAATTAAAAATTATTTTTATGTGAGTTAGTCATGATCTCCACCTCATATGAGGTCCTGTGGTCCCTCAGATGAGCTGTAGTTTTAGGTATCTCATGGCCCAATTCTCTTATATTTGTGTGGATCCTAAAAATTGCATTGCTTTTGCATAATGCTGGTGCACGGTGGGCGTGTGAGGAAAAACTCAGAATGACACTATATAATAATAAATACTATATCAAGGGATACAGAAGCAATGCTGTACTAAAATGAAACTTTTTGTTTCTCCCTCTAGGAGAAATGCTGTCACTACTTCCACAGCTACAAAAATTTTGAGGTAATTGTTTCATTCATTTTTTCTTTTTTTTTTTCCAAAGTGAAATGCAAGACATTTTCTAGACCATGAATGTAACATGAGATGACAATGTAAAAAATTCAAAGAGAAAAATAACTTTAGGTAACAAAATCTTCAGAAATATGTAACATAGGAGAAATAGTTTTGTTGCTTGTTTCTTCTTTATAAATAAGAAGATGTGGTGATTATGCCAAAAAAAATGGCATTGAACTTGAGCAGGCGGAATCCCTGAAGCTGCTTTTAATCCTAAATAATAGTAATAATAAAAAAATTTCAGTTTCACAGTGGTGTCTAAGAAAGAAAAGATTTCTTTTTTTAAAGTGTTTCCCTACCCTACTTTTTTGCTACCTGTTAGAAATAATGCTCCAGCAATAAAATTGGAAACCTTATACTGATGGTGAGGTACCCCTCTTTCAAGGTGTTAACCGGTATCAAGACACAACAGTGTACATTTCAGCTTCTGAAAAAGTAGCATTCACAGTAAACTACTCACAAGAATTTCATTGACTAAGATGTGCCTTAAGTTAGATGCCAAGTAAAATTCAAGAAGCAGTCTGGGACTAGCAATTGACTGGATACTAGAACAAGATGGGAAAGGCTGAGGATGAGGTTAACCGGTGCCAGTTAAAAGCACAGGTCAGTCATTCCCCTGTCAAGCGTTCCAGCCCCTCAGGAGCTTTTATTTTTTAAAAAAAAAAAAAAGTTATTTAAAAAAAACTCCAGACTGTTTCCTTGCTGCAGAAGAGGCCTTTCAAGAAAGCTCAGTTTAGTAGCCTTCGAGTTCACAATAAAGCTTCTGTAGATTTCAGGCCACGGGATTAATGACAAATCCAGCAAAGCATATGACTAACTTTAAGCTTGTATGTAATCTCAGTTAAGTCAATTAGTCTGCCTATATGCTCAAAGGTAAGCAGATCCTGAAGTACTTTGCTGGTCTGGTGTGATTATCCCTATTGACGTGTAGACACAGTAACTGCTAAACCATATATTTAGGAAACCTACCTTCTGCCTCCATCTCAGAAATACATCTTTCTGGGGTGTCTAATATATCTGTCTCACCAATTCTACTCTAAGCCCCTGAAGCCACAGAAGGGCTGAGGAAAGATTAAATAAGGAATAAATAAGGGCTGTTCCTTTCTCATTTTGTACAATATATAATAGAGATGTTAGATATATAGCTGGATTCTTTAACAGGTTAAGTAATATTCAGCTTCAGTATCTCTCCATAAAAAGCAAACCAAATTTTCACTTGTGATTGTTAATTCATTTCTTTGCAGAGCCATTGTTTGAGTCACCCATGTTACATTGACACAATTCCTGTATGTAGTACAACCATATTAACATTTAACTCAGAAGCCACTTAATCTAGGTGTATCACTGGTGAAGCTGTGAGATCCTTACATCCAGTTGTGAGTGTTGCTATGCCGAGACACAGTAAAATAACTCATGAATACCACAACCAATCCATTTCAAAATCCCCAGGAAGATTGCCATGGGCGGATTATGTGGTCTGCTAAAACTAGGCACTCAGAGGCCTTCTGTTTAGTTTCTCTTGTCCTCTCCAGGTGCTAGTAAATTACTAGGATCCCAGTGAGGCTGTCCACACTTGAAGTCTGCCTTGACCTAGAACAGCCAGAACTGCTTTTCTTGGCCTGAAGGATGAACCTGGTCTGCAGTGGAAATACCATTTCTCTGCAGTGTATTGCAGGTTATGGAAGACCTCACCTGAAAATTATGCAAGATGTCCAGAGCAGATCATGTAAATCTGTCATGTAAATATGTATTTATGGGGTTTTTAGAGCTTGGATCACTGTCATACAGATGACTCCCTATCATCTGAATATATATTTCAGGACTTTAAAAAATATGAAGCTTTGACTTGAGCTGTTGCCATATATCTTATCACTGCTCTGGCTGCTGTGCAGGGATAGGATGGAGTTACTGAATTTTCCTGTTCCGTAGGCCATGTGTAACCAAGCCAAGCCTTACAAATGATGCATCATTATAAATAGGGCAAGGCTCCTTCTTGATATGTAACAGTGTTTGTTCAGGAGAAAGGGCTATGGCATGTCCTGGAAAATGCTAGCCTGCTAGAGAAAGTGATCCCTTCCTTGGCACCGGTGCGCCTCAAGGGAACCTGGCGCAACATCGTGACTTGACACACTGATATTTATCTCCTGGATCTCTTGCACTGTGCGACTTTGAGTTAAAATTGTCTTGCTGCAAGTCCAACAGGAAAACAAATGCACTTTTCTGTTTTCACCTACATCTGCTAGTATTAACAGCAAACGGAAAGATATCTTGTTCTGCACTGTTTTCCTTCCGCCAATTGTAAAAGCCAACTGGAGTCACAAGGATTTTCCTATCTGCAGTAGGTTTTAACTGACATTTGGACTTCTTGGTGATATTGTCTCCTGCATTGTGGAATCCCCTTTGTTAGAGAGCAGAATACATGATTATAGGTAAAACCATATGCTCTGGTCTGATTTTTCAAATGGGGAGGACAAACTCCCTCTTCCCATATTTATTTCCAAGGGAAAAAATTAAAGCAGTAGTACTATACCCTAGAAACAGGGTCCACCACAGAGCAGAACTGTATATTCAGTTCTACTTCCTGATTTAAACTTTTCAACATAGATCTTATTCTTAGAGCTGAGTTCATCCTGAGATACCTGTTTTCACGCACTGTGTGCTGGTATCTCAGAATTATCTGCTTTTTGCAGATATCCCAGCCTGCTAATTAATAACATGAATTCACAATGGGACTTTTCTAGCTGAAATCACAGCTAGAAATAGATAAGAAAACAGTATATATTTTTAATTTAAAACTTTCTTCTTTTGATAAACTGCATGCAGTGGTTCTGCTATGTCATACACTATCTGTCATGAGTTGTGACATAATGAAACGTGACATGATGTAACCATTAAGATGACCCAACATGGCATAAACAAATGCAAAATGATTCATTCTCAGTACGTATGTCATAATTTTCTTATGATTTTTCTTAAGTCATACACTCTGCTTTACTGTTAACTGCTTAATTCTGTTCAAGGACCAGGTACAGGACTGCAGGAAAGAGAGCTGTCCATGCAGTATCAGTAGCAACACAACATACAGATAAGCAGGAACATAAACGTCATGTTGAAGTGATGCTAAGGCTGCTTCTAAACTGGGGCCTCAATTCTGTGATGGGAACAATGCAGGTGTGCTCTGCAGAACAGAAAACCTGATGTCAAAAGGTTTTAAACATGATTGGGGCATAAAATGTGCTTGCATTTTTCTGTGTACATATTTTTGATACCAGTTGGAACAGTGCAGCAACTACATTCTGGAAAAAAAAAAAAAAAAAAAAATTCTAAAAAAAAAAAAAAAAAAAAAAAAAAAAAAAAGACTCTGAAAGAAGAATATCAGGAAGATAGCATGAAGTGCAGAAAGTTAAGGCTGTGAATCTTTGTAAGTCTGTCATGGTCTAACATACTAAAGGTCTCATTATCAATACAATGCATCAGCTCTGTACTCTGATGGTTGTAAAGGTCATTTATCCTGTATAACAGACCACAACGTGAGCATTCTCCAATTAATTGTAAAAGCTGGTATTATAAGTCTACCTTCCACACTCCATCAAGACTAACCGGTGACATGAGTCAATGACAGACTGTACAGACATCTCTTAGTCATATTAATACTCAGGCACAGTAGCAAGGGTTAAGGACAGAGTGTCACGTTTAACTTCCCCTCATTATCATTCAGAAAACTACCATTTAATATTAGGGTAATTGTAACACAAGGATATGAGTCATGCCCTTGTGTTACAATTACCTTTAATATTAAATAATAGTTTTCATAATGGTAATTTCCTTTGGGGTTGTTTCATTCTACATTAGGCAGTTCTGACTGATGTCTGTCTTTGTAGATATCTCCATCAGGCACTAAAATCTCTTCTGTGAGTATATGTCCATAATCTACAGGAATTCCAGACCACGAATGTTGTTCCGTTGAAGTTATTATCCTTTCTACTAGATGTTTCTAATCTATTAACAGTTTATTTCATTGTTGCCATAACTGTGATTTCCCTTTTGAAATCCACACAGAAGTGTGCACCTCTTGTTCTGCTGTGCTAGTATTTCATCCACTTCCCAAGCTGCCTAGTTACACTAGAAGACATGGTATATACATGAGGTGGGCAGTCTAGCGGGGGTATAAAGTTTAACTTGTTCTTACATGATATTTTAGTATCTGAGAGTATAGCAGATTCTCAAAGCTGGACAAAAGTATTGAAAAGAGTTTGAATTAGGCTTTTAAAAAGTATTTCCTATGTAGGACTGTGTTGGCATAAGCTCAGAAATCACAGGAGCTGCAGTAAACCTAGCTTGTGTCTGTACTATGAGCAGAGTTCCTCTGTCAATTACAACCAAAGCTGAGTATTGTATAAAAAGTCATTTTCAGAAAGGCATCATTTAAAAGAGAAAAGGACGGATGCTAAAACTACAAGATCCTACTGTTGATCAATTATGAGAGGAAAAGTATTTTTAGTAAGGTGTCAGTATCTTCTCTGAGGCTGTAAGAACAGTATGGAAATCTTTTCATTTAAGTGGAGCCTTCTGCACTCAGAGTGATAGGGTGAAGGCATAAGCCTCTTTGGGAAGAGTTTGTTGTCCAGCTCTGGAGAAGGTATGAAGGGTACTAAGTCCTGCTGATGCATAGGAGCTCTTTTGCCACTGGCAGGGAACAACACAAGTACTGCAGTAATGTCCTGGGAAAGAACTCGTACCATACTGCCCATGGCAATTTTGCAAGATCAACAGAGGGTAAGTACCAGGACTAGGTTTGAGGCCAGCTAGTTTGGTTGCTACCCCAAACTGACAAAAAGTGAGCGAACAGGTAGGGACTAATGCCGTCCTTCTTGGTCTTCACAACGCTATCAAATGCACATTGCAGAAAGGGACAATGTTGAACTCCCTGGTACCTGCAGGCCAGCTCAGAGAGTTCTGAGCTGGGACTAAAATCTAATGCTAAGTACCTGTAAGATTTCTGAAAACTCCCTACCTTCTTATAGATTCCTTTTCTGATTAGTATCTGGGACTGAATGTCAAGATTTCACTGCTTTCACCAGCAGAAGATATATATAGCAGGTATAAATTCTGAAGAAATTAGATCTCATAAAGGAAATTCTATTTGAAATGACCATAACTTCAGTGTAGAAGTAGTTTAAAGAGCTCTGCATTTTTATCTTCAATATTGTTTGCCCTTGTCAGTGGCAGCGCAGTCAACACTTACTATTCTTTTCTCTCTTTCAAAAGTTTGGAGCATAGCTAAGGGCTAGGTGAGACCATGTTCTTGGTGTGGTTATTACTTAGAAAACCCATTGGATTCTACACAAAGCAAGTAAGCTCTATGCAGCCTCTGTTCTACATTTGAATAACAGAGGTAATAAAATATTGGTGCTTCAGATCATTAGTCAGGTAATTATGATTTTTGTTTGTTTGGGTTTAATTAAAATTAATCTCAGAAAGCATCCATTACAAGAAGAGATCCTCACTGAACAACTGATGCACAACAGTCCTCAACTAGTAGATAAAGAACATCCATTCTTATCCCTAGCTTAAAAAATACCTTCCTAACTATTAAACACTTTTTCATTTACAGATTTCAAATCACAAGTGAAAGGAGAGCAGTATCACTCTCTCATTTAAACACAATCATCTAGGTCAGGGGAAAAGAAGGAATAGAAACTCTGTTCTGTGATTCATATCTAACCATTATCTACCCTAGACATGCCACAAAGCCACTCACCAGTATTTCAGTTGTAATATGTATTTGCCAACTTAAGGGCAAATCCTTTGTGCAATTTTGCACAGCTTCACTGAAGACAACCGTTTTGTACCCACTTAGACCCGGCTAGCCTTAGAGCCTTTTTTTCAGATGCAAACCATTGCATTTAGACAAATTTGTTTTCCTCAAATGCTGTTCTGTATGTATTTGTGGCAGAGAAATTATTAAGACAGCAAACACATTCATCTTTAATCTGAGGAATGCTTCACCACGTGCTAGGATGTGTGTTTCAAGGTATACTGTCTGCAAGATCAGTTCTCAGAAATCATGGTGTGGGGGTTTACAAAGAGACAGATTTAGAAATGCTTACATGTTGTGACTAAAAGCTGATTGGCCCAAGTACATGAAATCATAGAAATCTAAAATTGAGACTAGCACAGGTTAATGATGCAAATTTCAGTACATCAGTTTTATAATCCTCACCAATTTCCAGGAAACAATGTAACAGCAAAATTAGGGTGAAACAAAGGATTTATCAGTTTATTAGGTACACAATCTAAATCTTGTGAAATTCAGAGGCAGCCTTTGCACAAAGAATAATGGACTTTGGAGTGGGCTCTGTGCTATAGTTATTCCTGGCTGTAGAAGCAAAAATGCCCCAAGCCACAGAGCCACAGACATGTGTTTTGTATGCAAAAATATGATTCCTTGTTGAAAACTCTATACATTATGTTATAGGTAAAAGTTAAACAAAGCAACTGTCTCCTACTATTGTTTTTCTTATTAAGCAGAAAGGGATGAATTCAATATTCAATTCAAAAATAAATTTTGGAGGAAAGGAAAAGGGTGGAGGTAGGTGAATAAATATATGTAAAATCACAACATGATACTAATGTTCAATTACAAAAACTTTACAAAAGTCTATTTATTTATTTATTTATTCTGATTCTAAATCCCTACCACTACACAACAATGTCACATTTTAATGTAATATCATGTCCAATGCATATTCATGAAATAAAAATCTTGGCAGTGGCACAAGAAAAGTGGGATGAAGTGTGTTTGGCGGAGTGCGTCACGTTTCCAGACCAGCGGATTTTTTGATTAAAGTCCCTTATCCGTTTTATCATGCATATCCACTCTCTGATTAAAGTGATCTGGAGCTGACACTCACAATGTCAGTATGCACTGAGACCCTTCACACAAAACATGGTTGGAATTTATATGCTTTTAAAAAAAAGGGGGAGGGGGAAGGAAAAATAGACTAACCAAACCTGCTGCATTAGATTAAGTATATATGTATATACCCATCTACTGAAAAAACATACTTTGACTTGTTTGTTTTAATCTTACATATTTCTTTTTAACATTGCCAGACTACAAATACTGCATGTTTTATTTCCATTTCAAAAAGTATCTGTGGTGTGAGTTCTTTATCTCTGTTACATTGGGCTCTCTATCAAAATGTTTCCACACTGAAGAGAAAAACATAGCTAAGGTCTCCCACAGTGACAAATAAATAATGAATTTCTCCAAATTTACACACAAGTCTTCTACCTCTTTTTTCCCTCCAAACTTTAATTAATGTACCGTATCTTTATACATCTAAACCACCGATTATCTGTTAAGAAAATTGATTCCACTACAGCAGAAGTACATGGATGTTGCAAGGTGAAGTTTACAAGAGATCCACAAATCTCTTCTGCAGATCTCATACTCAGTAGCCTCCAATTATGTGTAAGTTATCTGAGAATTTATTTTCAAGCCTTAGGACATTTAAGAGGATGCAAATTATCTGAGGTACATGTTATACGTGTGAAAATATGGTAGCCATTTTTCTGGCTCTCTGCGAGTGGTTTAATTCCCCTTGAATTTAAAGAGCTTGTGGTCAGGCTCTTCACCTTGATTGCAGAAGGTGCTTAAGCATAAGCTCAACTTTAACCATAAGATCAATGCAATTTAAGTACTTTTGTTTGTCTTACCTGTGAACAAAGCGATTTCAGCAGTGCCCTTAACAGGTGTCACAAATGTTCACTCTCTCTAGTGATACAACAGTCTTGCATTTCTAAATGCTGGGTTCAAATCAAGAAATACTTATGAAAAGGCATCCTTGGTTTCAGAGATCTCTGTCCATAGTTCTCCCAGGGTCTGCAGTGGTCTTTAAAGTGTGCCTTTAAACTGAGGAATTCTGGATCTTTTGGTAAGTTTTATCTGATTGTTAAATTTTTCAGTAACCTATGTTTACTTGATAGGTTTAATTTATCCAATATAACTTTGAGTATTTAATAAATAGCTTACATAAAGTCCAAATGTGTCTGAACTTTCCTCTGGACTACGTTTTTATTTTGCTTTTATAAAACTTTGGGGTTTTTAAACTTGGAAAAATTTTTTACTGAGTAAAACAACTGGAACTGTGACATGCATAAGGGCCGGTGTTGTCCCTCTTCTCACATCCTGCTCAGGTATGTGTCTTAATGCCAAAGTTTAATCAATGTGCTATTCCAATCCAGGATTTTTCTGACCGGTTAATACTAGTCATGCTAAACCATTGCTATGTTGCAACATTGACAGCTACTGGGTTAGAATTAATGAAGGATTGTCAAATTAATTTCACCTGTGAATTAAGCCTCTCCCTTCTTCATAAACTTTAGTATAACAAATACAATGAGAGTCTAGGGAAAAATACATTCATTTCTTTTACTTGTTAAGGCAGTAGTTTGAAGATAAACAGACTTTCTGCATACAACACGCCCCCCTCCCTCTAAAAGGGAAGGGGGGGAACTTTCTGCACTTATTCTTTCTGTTGATCGATATTCCATCCTCTCCACATCACAATTCTGTAAGGAGGAGTCAGAACCTGAGAATTAAAAAGAAAACAAGTAGAAATTTTAGGAAAAGCTGTCTGGAAAAACATTTCCAGGAATAAAGTGCGTTTTCATCAGCGTAAGCATAAACTCAAACTACTGGGCAGTTTCACAGCAAATAGCCTAGAGTAGAGTTTCCATGCATCAGTGATGCATACGGTCACCGTGACTACTGAAATCAAGTAACCACCATTGCTCCCGCCATAAAATACACCTAGTACTGTCCCATATTTGTAGTGCATTTCTGTGAGATCCTTGACAGAAGGTTTCTGCTATGAAAACATTGTGGGTTGGGGCACAATTCGAACACAATGATGACCTATGCAAAAGTGACACTACAATGAAGCAGCTCAGCACTAAGCAGCTGCAGCTATCTTACAACATAGGGTGTACAAATGAGTGCCTCATCTTGACTCATAAACTGCCTCATACATTATTTGTCTCTTCTGCCATTAGGGATAACCTAGGAAATACCTAGTAACTTCAAACTGCCACAACTGTAAACAAAGGCCATGCTTTTGTACCTCTGCTATCCATGAATAAAATCCTAGAGAAATACTAGACAGCACGCAATTAGGCATGGCATAATGATGAAACAAATCCCAAAACAAAACAAAAAAACCCCACATCTTTTAGTGATCTGAAGTCTGATTTTGGTCATCTAAAAACTTTCCAATTCTGAAATTATATTCTACATTTTCAGATCAACTGCTTTGAAAAGAATAAGTCTTGGAGGAGATAGAAGGGCAGCATTCAAAAGATCAAAGCAAATTTATACCACTGAGCACTGCTCTGAATATTTTCCTGAGATTTAAACAGTTCCTGGGTCTTTCACTGGCTCTGTTCAAACAGGTGCATTTCATGCCACCAGAGAACTGTGCATTGACTTGCTAAACTGGCACTTTGTGTTCAGTAGGTCAGTTTTGAACACAAATTACTGAGCGTCTTTGACCTCACTTCACAAACAACTGCATAAGTTAGGACAAAGTGTTTGTTGCCCCCATGTTAATGGGCTGATTTATGCCCCATACTAATTATATTTATCTGGGCATTGCTGAGTGGATACAAAAGGTATCCCTAAGTTTAACATCCTATTTTGAGCCAGTCACCCTGAGTTCTGCTTGTGGCCAGTGGAAAACTGAGAACCTCAAAGGACTCAGTTCATCTAGCCCTGAGCTGACAGGTCAGATAAAATCTTCCCTCACAGTTTTTCTTGATTATTATAAAAGGAGCACTAGTTCAGGGGAGTAGTGTAGACGTAACAAAAAGAAAAATAAACTAATAAAAAAAGTCACACCACACTGTGCTGTAGCTGCTGACGGTGAATGAAATTAATCAATGAATCCTTACCAAATATCTTACCACATACAGAACAATTACTGCAACTTCCCCTTTTCTCTAGGTACATGTGTGGTCATTTCCACCCATTTTCATCATGCACATATTTACTCACTACTGTTAGTAGCACAAGAGCCACCTCAGAAAGGAGGGTAAGTAAAACTACCACATAGGTAGCCCAGATCCCAACTATGCTGAAAGGCAGCTGCAAAATCCTTCGCTGGCTTTTTATTGTCTCAGTATCAATCATGGGCTGGAAATGAAGAGCTGTATTTGTATATGGTACCCAGCCGAGCACCATTTGTCCTGTGTGAGGACACCAGAGATTTGGATGGATGAAACCAAAAACATATCTACAGCATTCAGAATTTGTATAGCTTACACAAAACCTGGTATATATGAAGTGCATGTCTTTTCAAGTAGCTGTCTACAAACAGTTTGCAAGCCAGTTGTTACACCTAAACAAAATTAGAAGATGTGTCCAGGCAGAAAATGCATCTGAGGATTTGGGATTCTGTTCACAGACCCCAACATAAAAAGGGAAAGAAAAAAGAAAAAAAAAGAAAGAGTAAAACAATTACTTAGCGTGGATTAACCATTCAACTCTAATTGTTATTATTACCAGTGACCATTATTAATATACATGCTTTCTAATTTGCACCCAAAATGGCTGCCTTTCAACAACTTCTGATCCAAGACTGAGCAGAAACAATACTGTAGTAAGATCTCATATCACTTAATGTCTCATATTACAACTTTCTTACATTTAGCAGCTATACAGCAAGTCAGTCGTACATGAGGCATTATGAATAATGAATAACTTACTACATTATAATTGCCAAAGTAAATGAATAAAGCACAATCTCTGTTCCAGTGTCCTTGCTTTTAAAGAGTATGTTCCCTTACTCGATGGAGAAATGAAGACAAATGTTTGTGAAAGATGCAACGGCATGACTATTGGGAAGACAGGCTGGATCGATGGGCCGAGGCCAA
>NW_009600911.1:0-16745 GCF_000690535.1 Cariama cristata
ATCCTGTTTCTGCAGGAACCCAGGAATTTTGCTGCAACCTAAGGGCTGAATTTAAACTTCTTGTAGTTAAACTGGTTGCCTCCTGCTTATCACGGTAACAATTGTATGTATGCATGAAAGCCACGCTTATGTCCCTGAAGAAGTGTGTCAACACAGATGAGCCTCTGACCTCAATGTATCAGTGCAGTGGTCAACAGCCTTATGCAGAAAGAGCTTTGGTCTGCAGCTCTTCTGCTTGGCAGAGTTTAATCTTTGTATGGATTACAACAGAAAGCTCTCTACAAGAGGCTACGCATGTGTAAAGCCATGCTTGCCTTTGATGGAAATCATTGCTTGCTCCTCAACGAGGTTTGTAGTCATCTGAAAGCTGCACTAAAAGCATGCATGTGGGCAGCCTGTCCAACATACAGAGGTAGCGGAGATCTTCTTGACCTTTCCTCTGCCCCTTTTCCTGAGGAGGTAGGCAGGTTTTCCTGCCTGCAACAAGGCACCTCTTCTCATTTAGGCGTGCAAGACTACTTCCATCATGATGCCGGCACAGGGCCATAGTTTCTAGCTGGGTGTTAGAGGAATTAGTCAGTAGTAGTCAGAAGGGTGATGCACCAGGAGGTGGTTGGTCAGTGTGGACCTTCTGAGGGAGTTAACTTATCACAGTAAACACACCAAAGGACGATTTCGGTTTTCTTCTCCTCTCCTTGCTATGAAGGCTTTCTTGTTTATTGTTGGAGGACAGGAGTTACCTAAGAAGCTCTGGGCACCTGAACAGAGGCGCAGAACTCGTGACGTGAACTTAGCAGCTGAGGACACCAAGGAGGAGGCTACACTCCTGAAAGCATGAGAAAGCTCCCGATGGTGAGAGAGGTCGCATGGCATCATGGCCTTATGACCATGATCTGTCCAGGGTGAACTCGCTGCAGATGAGGCATCCCTTGCCGGGGCTATTCCATGTGTCTGCAACTCTTTAAGATGAGGATGTTGTCCCATGGACAGGAGCGACCTGTCGACGTGGAGGGTGGTTCCCCTCGCTCCTGTTGGATGCCTCGTGGCAGGAAGAGGAGGCATGCTGGCCGCCAGTTCGACTCTAAAAATGATGGCTGTGCAAAGTCTGTCCTTGTCTGGACTCCAAAGGGCTGCTGTGCACAAGGCCTTCACACAGTTTCCTTAACAGGCTCCTTTTCACTTTTTCCAGGGACTTGCACTGTGCTTCATTTCAGAGGGATCCAGTGAATTAACATATTGTTGCTGCTGCCTGGGTAATTGCATGCCCGGGGTCTGCTCTGCTCCGACACAGTCTTCCCGGCTTCCCAGACAGAAAGCATCCTTCTCTCCTGGCAAACAAGGCTGCAAAGTATTGCGCTGAGACCTTACTCAAAGGACAGAGGAATTGGAGAGTGGAAAGAGGAGGGGGAGGCTGTTTCCAAAGGCGTATCTGGCTTCAAGACCTCACCTATCAACGAGGAGGAGGAGGTGGGGTTTTTAATCTTTATTTCTGTACCAAGATACTAATTTTGACTGAAGCTGTGGTTTCTCTTGCTGTTTTGTACATACCTTGGTATGGGTGCAGTTACAGAAATTTAGGCCAGCACAAGTCACTACAGGGGCTCAGAAACGGCTTGAAATTAGCCATCTTGGTCACACAGGAGTTTCAGCAGAAGTTGAAACCGAGTGATCTGATATCCTCTTCTGTACTGAAAATAAAAAACTATGAATAGGTAGGTATAAAAATGCTCACTGGTCTCACTTCCAAGTACAAAAAAACCTATATGTGGATAAACCCTTAGACCCTTCTAAGGTCCTGTGAGAACAGACCATATCTCAGAACACGTTGGCAAGCATATCTTCAAAGCTGGACCAGCTTCCTAATATGGATGCAGGATTGCATTTTTAGAAGATGGTATTTGGTCAGGACTAACTTCTGGTGGGGAGCTGACATCCCTTAGGCATTATTCTCCAAAAAGAAATGTAGTTACGTGCAGTGTGAGGAGGCAGCTTTACCCCCTAGCACGGCTTGGATGTCAAGCAGAGGCGTGAAGAGGGCAGGGAGCATCAAGACACTGGGATGGAGAGGAGGAGGTTGGTTCATGGGTTTGCCACTGACTTCCTGGGTGACCTGAGGTGAGGAGATGAACCTCTCCTCTTCAACCTCCTCCTCTCCTGCCCACCCAGCACATGTGACAGTTGCCTCATGGTTTGTGTGAATCCTTCTGAGAAGCAGCATTGTCTGTAAGGTCCCTTTTCATCTTCTCAGTTGTGACATTTCCTGTCTCTTAGCCACATTAATTATTTTGACTGGAAGCAAGATGTTGCTCCAACACCCTTTACGACATAAGGGATTGAGAGGGGAAAAAGGCCATGCTGGCAGTGTAGCTTGCTTATCCTGCACCAGAGCATTGCAGCTTGCAGGGAAGAAGGAGGGCTTCTTGAGGCATCTCCATTGTGTGGAGCAGAGACTGCAGCCTTGGGCAGTGCAGACAGCCTTTTTACAGTCAATGCTATTCACTGGGCTTAGGAAATCCTGTTTGTTCTGTAAATATGTGTGTGTATGAGGGAGGGAGGAGGTGTGACTGCCTTCCAATACTGCTCTTGTGTGTGCTGCAGATGGGACATGGACAGAGGTTCCTTGGCCACTGATGCCCAAAATGAGATGGACGGTTGCGTATGGGTCACTGTGGGACTAGATGCAGAAGTAGGGTTTGTCACATCCCGAGGGGAACATAAGGTGCGGTGCATAGGGGTGCCTTCTGGGCCTTCACAATCTTGGGATGTGTTTGTTTCTCTCAAGTCTTTCACTTGGGTGTGTCACAGTGCCCAAGCACTGAGTGATTCCCACCCTTTCCTCTGAAGCCTCCACACTGGTAGCAGTTAGAAGATGGCTTGTACAACGATAGGATAATTCAGGCTGAAAGGGACTTCAGGTGGGTCAGTTGTGAGATCAGACCAGGTTGCTCATGACTTCATTCAGTCAAGTCTTGAAGAATTCTAAGGACAAGAGTGCGGAGCCAGCTCCACGGCTTGACTGTCATTACATGGAAAAAGTTTTTCCTAACATCTAGTCTGAATCATTCTTGTTTCAAATAATGCATGTTGTCTCTCATTCTTCTGCCAGGCACCACTGTGCAGAACCTGGCTTTGTGTTCTCAGTAACCTCCCCGCAGGTGCTGGGGGCTGCTACTGGATCCCTCAAAGCCCCTGGCTGAACAAGCCCAGCTGCCTCAGCCTCTTCTCTCCGGGCAGGTCCTCCAGCTCTTGGCCAGCTTGATGCTCCTCCACTGCACTCCCTCTGGTTTGTCAATGTGTTTCTTGTACAAGGGGTGCCCCAAATTAGATGCAGTATCTAGATGTGGTCTAATGACCGCCGAATTCTCTTGCCTTGACCTACTGGCTGCACTCCTGTAGCCTGGGATGCTGTTGGTCTTTGGTGCAGTTTGTTTGCCCCCATGACTGCCGGCCCAGCCCTCGAGCAGTGGCAGAGCTGCTCAGCTGGGTCGCTGGGCTGTGCCTAGATGATCTCTCAAATAGGACCTGTCACTGTGCTTGGAAACCCTGAGTGTTTCTCAGCATCCAGGAGGGAAGAGGAGCATGGAGGAGCCTTGGGGTGACAAAGAGCTCTTCTCACTGCTGACGACATGGGCTCCCACAGGGAGAGGGACCAAGCCCAGATAGATAAGGTGATGAACTGAGTTCTGCAGAAAAACGCAAAGAGGTGTAGTGTTATAATTACTACTGTCTCACTTACTCATCTGTAAAGCAAGTTTTTACTTGCCGCTGTGCTTCCCATGGGGCTGTGACTGTTGATGGCCACCAAGTGCTGAGGTTCTGTAATACCAGTGCAAAACGTTGTTGAACAAACCTTGCTTGCTGTGCTCGCTGCTGGGGATGAAGCACGATTCCTGATAGCCATTTGTAGAGGAATTGTATGTATATAAGGATGTATACCATATTGAAACAAAATGTTGCGGTTTCATTTTGTGCTGCCAATAGTTAGTGTGTGAGCTTGGAAACGGCAACCTATATTCTTTAGGATCCAGGAGCCTTGGGAAAAGATCCATTTTTTTAATACTGTACTAATTTAAAAAATACTGGTTTTTTTAGTGCAGCATGGCAGAAGTAGAAGACAAAAAGGAGAAAGACCAAAAGACCCATACAATAGTTTTAAAGGGTTTTCTGTTTTTCCATTCATGTTTTTTTCAGGAAATGAGACTGACTATATATGGGATAGGAATGAAACCACATATCACAAGCCACTGTTGAGTTCATGAAGTGACCACATTGAAAAAGTAGTGTAAAATGTGTTCTTACTAGCGCCTTCCTAGCCCATAGGAATCCTGGCTGTGGCTTGCAATTGTAGTAGAGTGAAGATTTGCATTTTCAAGTTGGCGGTTTTCCTTTTTACTCTTCCACTTCCTACAAGCTAATTCGGTGCTGTGTTAATTGTGAATCTGGAATGCAAATCAACTCACCTGCTTGTTTTTCTTTCATTTTCAGATTTTCTAACTATGGAAGCTCTCCTGAGGAGCTGCATCATGTGCTGCTGCCCCCGGGATGGGATGCAGAGCTGGGAGTGAGGAGTAACTGCAATGGGCTGCTGTGAGTTGCTTTCGTAAGGAGAAAGGCTTTATGGCATTTCATACGGTGCCAAAAGCTGTTCTGCCCTTGACAGCAAAAATCCTTATCCTTCTTGTGGTTTTTTCCAGGACAGCTGATATTTCCTGTTAGAGATGCTTTGTATGCAAATCAAGGTGATACAACAAAAAAAAAAGTCCTGAAAGCAATCACACCGATAATCTCAGACCACCGGGGAATTCCTGCTTATCATTTTTTATCTTGTCTTTTTTTCAGTTCTGTACAGGATACTTCTTTGCCTGCTCTTGCTTACAGTCTTTAATGTTTGTCCTGCCAGACCTCTTGTTTATGAGCTACAGTAGTTCTCGCATTTTGCAGGGCTCCATGTCAACCTGCATGAATAAAAGGCAGTAAGTGCTGGATATTGGGGTTAACAGTCCTTATGTCTCAGCTGTGCCCTGCATTGCTCTGGTGCTTTCTGATGTTCAAACTAGACATGAACCTCACGCTACAGATTGCCACGTGCCTGTAGTGATGATCTACCTGGGAAGGTGAGTTCAGAAGCCTTCAGGAAGCTCAGGAAAGGAAAGAGGAGAGGTAGAAAACAAAGAGAAGCCAGCAAAAGTTTACCTCGTAACTTCAACAGGAGCAGGATTTGACCCTCCTGAGGCACCTCAAGAGTTGTCGTGCTCAGCACCGGACTAGTGCAGCAACACAAGTTGGTCATCTCCTTGCTCCAGCAAAGCAAACTTGCATCTGCTCAGTCTGTGCCCTGTAAGTATCGCTAGAAGTGCAAGGGGCTGATCAAAGCCTAGCTCAGGCCAGGCTCCCACCCTGCTGCCAGCAGGAGCATCGCACTGATGCCACAACAAGTTGTGAGGTGAAGAAGAGACTTGTAGAAGCAATGCAAGAAGAGGACATGTCAGAGCAAGAGAGAGCTGCACAACTGCATGACCTGGAGAATATTCCCTTGTGTGTCCAGAGATACTTGCTGCTGCCCAGGTCTTGTTGGATCACACTGTGGTTGCTCTGGCCTTTGTGTGGGTAACAGTGATAATTGTTGTGTGTGGTATTGGGTTTTGTTATTTGGCTTTTCTTAAATGTAAAATTAACAGTCAAATTTGCGTTGGTAGGGCAGCAAGCCTGGTGCACCTTTTTATCTACCCTGAACCTGAGGACAAAGGAGGAGAGGAAAATGGCTTGACCGGTTTGGTGGCCATGCTGGTTACGGTCCTGGAGTTCAAAGCAAAGGACACAACAGTCAGATAGCCAAACCCTCCTGGGCTTTGACTGATAAGTCGCATTTCAAAGCAAAAGGCAATCCTGAAGGGGCTCTGTTGAGTGGCTGAAGCCTCCAATGCTGAGTCCTCTTTAAAAGGGGATTTCATAAGAAGTAATATGAACAGAAATGGCTCTTTTGTGGTTTTACACATTCCAGGCATGCCAGGACTGTTCCTGTCAAGGATGGGCAATCTCTGGGGTTTTGGGTTCTTTTTTTTTTTCCCCCTCAAAATACTCGCCACAAACTAGCAGCTGAAATGGTGAAAAATAAATGAGAATTGCAAAATCATTACAGTAGCAGTAATGGAAACTGTGAGGCTTATACTTAAACTGGCTGTGGGGTTTCACCCCCTTGTCTACGCTGCTGCACTGTCAGGATTGCTACTTTTGCCCACTATGACTGCTTCAGGATGGATGATTTGAAAGCAGAGCTTTAACTATTGGTTACCCAGAACCGCAAAAAAATGCTTTAGGCTTTTTTCAGAAGCAATACCTTTTCAACTGAACCACTGTTACTTGTGAATCCCTTTAGTGTCAGTGCAGTTATGTGGACATAGAGCATCTTTATGTTATGACAGCAGCATTAATTTCTGCTGATCTATGGGTACAGAAATGGGATACAGCTACTCCTGCTTCAGGTGCACTTATTTTCGTTTCAAGTGCGCCAGGTTAGATTGCACCTGTACACTTCGACACAAGCAGGATTTTAATTGATGTAAGAGCTTCCGTGCATAAAATGACGGTGCCTTAAACCTTAGAGAAGAGTGCCTTAACTGTGCCTTAAAACAACCTGAAGTTTCATATGCGGTAAAGCACTAGGTGGTTTGTGTAGACCTGGCCTGTCAGATGGCTGTCCAATTCATAAGCCTACATGTCCTGTTCTTCTAGACGTGTGTGCTGCTCCTGTTGCCACAGTCCTGTGTGCCGATAAGGTAGCAGGAGCTCACGGATGGCTGAGAAAGCCACGGCCAAAGGTGTTAGTGCCGTCACCTCGCTAGCTTGAGTGCCACAAGGAGTATGGCTTTAACAGTGTGTAATTAAGTGTGGACCTCAGACCCCCCTGAGACACCCTATGCAAACACTCAGCACCTTAATCGGCAGCACCACGCTGATTGCGGCCAGCTCAGCACCCCTACAAGCTGGAGCTGCACCTTTACCTGCTCTGCAGATAGACTGATCCTTCCGCAGCGGGAGCAGTAAACTGAGCCAGGCTGATCCTGGCAGAGGCTGAGCCATGGGGCCATAGTCACTTACCCTGAGAATTTGCTTTTCAGCCTAGGTTTGGCCATAGCATGAGTGCAGGCAGAGGGTGAGATGCAGAGGTTGAGAAAGCATCTCTTTGAAAGTGGCAATAAAAGCGACACTGTTGGGATGAATCTTCTGGCTTCGTTTTATTAAACATGAATATGTTATTTAGTGATGAACAGGAAGGGGAGTGGATTTACGACTTGGTGCCTGAAGCCCCTTCCCACCCGCCATCACAGGCTGATGTTACAGAGAAATCTCAAGGCTGTCACCTGGGCTGTTTTAGGTCTGTGGGTGGAGGAACTTTAATCGCAGAGGTTGTCATCGAATGCTGCACTGGAAAGGTACAAGGAAGGAAGAGCTCGTGTTAATTCAGTGCTCAATGTAAGTATTTTTCAGCTAAGAGGAGTCTGGTTTTGTAGCCTTCTGGGTTGCTTGCCATTTTGGGTTTGTTTCCCTAAAAAAAAAAAAAAAGAAAGAAAAAAAAGAGTTTTCTTTTCCCTATCAGTGCTTCCAACCACAGAAATTTGGAAATAAAAAGTCGGAAGGTGTGTAGTCGGCAGTGAGCTATCTTTTTACGGGGCCTATCTCTCAGGGCATGGTTTTCAAGTGGATTTTGCTCTGGTCACTCAAGGTCTCTGCTGTGGAAATATTTATTGCTGTGGAACTGTAGCAAGCTTTACAAGAGACAGAAAGAACAACTTTTGTAACCAAATAAATGTGTTTTCCCAAGTCACACAGATAGGTGTACATTTGGAAAATCTTTGTTTTGAACCAAAATAACTATTCCACTGGGTCATCTACAGTGGGAAAACAAGTGGACCTTGAGTTGCATTTTGAAGTAGATTTCATCCATTTGACCGCAGCAGAAGGTTACATTGAGATGCTCTGTTCTTCTCTTCGTGTGTCCTTGCTTGATGTTTTGTGCTTCAGAATCTCCATTTTCCCTCTTTTTGATCTTTTGAGAGTTTTGACAGGGAGGGAAAAAAAAAAAACATAAAAATTTTCATGTCCTTGGGAAGGCTAGGGCACGTTATGCAGTGGTGAAGAGGTGCTGACAACCTGTAGAAGAGCTGGTTTTTGACAGCATGGGAAGTGGTTAGCGCCTCGTTTGACGTCCTCACATCAAAGCTGGACAGTAGGCTGGTTGAGATGCTCTCTTTGAACCACAAATTACTGGGCTTCAGGCAGAAATCACTGGATGAAATTTTGTGGTCTTTATTAGGCAGGAGGTCAGACAAAAGCATTTAGCTCGTTTCTCTTGGCTTTTAGAATTTATGAATCACATAGTTGGGGGGGTTTTTTGAGTTTCTGTGAAATGTTTGCCATGGTAGCATGCAGACAGCAAAACCCATCTGTTCTCATGTCCTTCCATCATACTGTGTTGCTTTCGAATTGTCATAGAAGGAGGATGAAATTGGGCTTGTTATTTAAATTTTAGTATGGGTGGCAAAAGGAACTCTACCTCGATTTTTATGGGCCTCCCATGACCACAGGAATGGATGATGCCTAATGCCAGTCCTGATTTAACAAGCATCTGAGGACTGGCTCATCACTGCAGTGTAGCCAACAACTGTCTCTTCTCTGTTCCCCGTGGGACTTGTGCACCATGGGATCCTGCAAGGAGGTGAAGATGGGAGGAAAACTCATAAGGCTCTTGTTAGTGCTCTAACGATGTTAGAGCTTGTTAGTGCTCTTGTTAGTGGCCAGATACTCCATCTGCAAGCCACCAAACTTGAGGCTGCAGGCACCAGCAGGAAGGTAAGAGACACCTTAGTGTAAGAGTCCCTGAACTCTGGTCCTACACAGCAACTTGTTACAACAAGGGAATTTGGGAAAGCCCAGAGCAATGCAGTAATTGGAGAAAAGAAGAGGAAAGTCATGTGGTAGAAATATAATGAAAATAAAAATAATGTGAAATGATGTCACTTCCTTTCCCAGTGTGCCACTGGGATGAAAATGCAGGCATGAGCAGAGCACTTGCTAACTGCAGCCCTTCCCTCCCTGCCAAATGTGACTGGTAACATGGTGCCACCCAGCACTCAGAGGTTTAGCAGTTCAGTGGACATCCCTGGTTGTACACCCCAGGCTTGGCCTGTCTTTGCAGCAGCTTGCACCCACTTTCCTTTGTAAGAAAGAGCTCCAACACCCTTCCTGTCCTATGGCAAGACTTCTATCCAGACTTCAACAGGGACTTCAGTCGGGGTTTTCAGACTAGTCCAGAGCGGTAGGCTAATGTCCATTTTGTAGTGCAG
Organism: Cariama cristata; assembly: GCF_000690535.1. Taxonomy (NCBI): domain Eukaryota; kingdom Metazoa; phylum Chordata; class Aves; order Cariamiformes; family Cariamidae; genus Cariama; species Cariama cristata. The sequence continues at coordinate 9,345 of NW_009600911.1, forward strand.
CCCTACTATGTGTGATGAGACCGTTTTATGCACTCAAGGCTGCTTTCTTCACTTTACCAAATGGCATGGGACAACCTGAATCTGTAGGGCATAAAGTCTTCAGCTTTCTGTGTCGAGGGACTGCAACCAGCTGGTTGTTGGGAACGGTCCGTGTTGGCTCCTAGTCTTCGTTCAGGAAGGTGCTAGTTGTTGTGAGCCCAGAGGGTGTGAAGGAGCAGTGTAACAGCGGAGGTGGTTTGAGTACCAGTGTCTGGGAATATTCCTTTGCACTCTTTAGTAGTAAGGATGTAATCAGCGCTTGTAGGCTAATACCTGATTAAATTGCACCAGTGTAAAAAAAACCCTCATTTATGGCAGTTGAATGTATTGCGGTGTAGATGGGAACAAAGAATTCGGGTTCTGTCTAAAGCCTGAGTGAGACTGTGTCAGGGGAGCACAGTATCAGAAGGGAGTTTGAGGGGTCATTGTGTAACAGCGAGCTCTCGATGGAGCAGTGGGACGAAAAGGATCTCTGCAACTCTGGAGAGCAAGTAGAAGCAGGGAGGTGACTTTGTCCCTTTAAAGGGGGACACGCTGGCTGGTGTCTGCACACAAGGAAGGATGGGGAAATGCCAGGAAGAATTCAAAGGAGACCCACAAATGGCTTGGGATTGCCGAACCAGAACTCCAGGATTAAGGAGCTCAAGCTAATTGGGATGAAGGCTGGCAAGGGGGTGACTTGATTGCCACGTCTAGTGGAAGAAAACTTTGATCAGCAGGTTCGGGGTGCAGAAGAAACCCTTGGGAGTTTTATGCCTTTTTCCAGGTTTTAGAGGAAAACACCATGTCTCTGTAGGGTTGCAGCTTTAGTCTAAAATACCAGGCATATTATGTAGAGGTCTTGGGTGAAAGGGACTGATCTGCAGTGTACTGAAGGCAGGATGGATCATTTGGGTCTTTGTGCCTTTATGCTCAGAGCTCTGATACTCACCAGCACCTTCCTCCCTCGATCGCTGGGGTGGGGCAATTCTCGTCCAACACTGAGCATGGTTTAAACTATCAGGCCAAAATGCTTTGGAGCCATATCATCTTAAGTCAGGCGTCTAAAATAGGTGAGTTTCCCTCTGATAACGACTGTTGTCCTCCAGCGACTATTGGGGGAGGCCAGACAGCTGGTTGAGACACAGACTTATACACTTTGGATGACTGAAACTGCACAAGATGAATCCCCCTCTCACCGCCTGCATGAGCAAGAAGGAGCTGCTAGAACAAAGCATCTAATGAAGAGCCGTCTGACACCATCTGAGACAAAAATAATTCAGAAACTTTAAATAGCTCCCACAAGCTGAGCAGTCCCTGGAGCTCCGTACCAAGCCTGACCCACTTGCTAAGCCCCAGTGGTGCGGCACCGGGCGCTCCACCACCTGCCTTTGGAGGAATGAAAGGACAACGATCTAAAACGAGACAGGGAAGCACAGGGGAAAGCAATGACTGGTAAGACTTTATTAAGAGCAACTTAGGGTATTTTAATGATTATTAAATGGAAACTGCCTTCTGCAGCATTTCTTTTTTTGAGCTGCTCAGAAAGGAGGGAGGTGTTTGGAGAGATTTGTTTTCAACCTGATCAAATGATTTCCCAGTTCCCTTCCTGCACCCCTGCCTGCCACATCCCAGTCTCTCCAGCCATGCCATGTTTGGGAGGTGGCTCTGAGCTCCCACACCATAACTGGCCTGGTACCAAAGGTCTGCTCCCATCACTTTGGGGTGTTGGAGGGAGGGCTCTTGCCACTGACAAGTGGCAGCATGACTGTTTTGCCAGTTGTCCCCGTTTGCTGGCAGAACTACCTGCAGTGAAGGGTCGTGATGAGCCCAGGCTCCCATCCCTAAGCTCCCTAAAGGAGATACCACCGTTTTGCCATGGCTTCAGATTGGGGCATCTAAGTGGACAAAGCAACAGTGGGTAAAAATCAAATCCAAAATCTCTGGGCTTTCAGAGAATGATAGCAGTGGACTATTTGCAGCAAACTGTAATCCATTTCCCCTTCCAGGATAATGTTGCTGGGAAGATGATTCCCACATGCTCCTGGCAAGGGCTGCTGAACTACCAAACGAGCACCAAGCTTTCACCCTCCTGTGTGTGCCCATCCTGCGAGCCGCAGCTGGGATGCCATCAGCCTTTGCTGGACCACAGGAGGATGCGAAGTGCTGGCACTCACCGGCATGCCGAGGCCTGACCGGACCGCCCCAGTGGAGCGATGCTCCAGGGCCTTCGGACAGCAGTCCAGCAAAGTGAGAGCAAACTGCCTCTTCCTTGTGCACAACAAACCTTGATTTTCTGGTATTTTTTTCTTTTTTTTTTATTTTGGCTGACTGAGTGACTGAAGTACAAACCTCTTTCACCTATTTGACGTTCATTCACTGATGGATGACCGAAGGTTTTGTGTTTCATTTTTAACTCATAGAGTGACGATGTGATTATAAACCTAACATTTGTGGCATATTTTTGAGCCATTTGAACAGTGTGAGTTGTTATGGAAAACATGAGAATGGTGGGAATTGTGGCACAAATTTTTTTAATCCCTGAATTTCATTCTCAATTTTGAATGAATCAGATGTATTTCATGGGACTGAAAAAGCTGGGATTTTTCCCCCTTTCTTGCTGCAGTGTTGGTTTTTTGTTTTGCCTTTTTTTAAAATGAAAATGTTTCCTCGCATATGAAGATTTCCATATGTTAAACAGTTTCTGATAAACAGTTTGATGGCAAAAGAAACATGAAGGTGAGGAGAAGCCAAGCACTGGGTTTTGGTTATCTCTGATTTTTTTCCTTTTTATTTAAATGTCAGCAAAATGGCAGGCATTTCATTTTGACCCATTTTCAAATCACATTAGCGAATGAATACAGAATGGGAGGTGTGATCATGTGAACTTCAAAAATGCAGCAGGTCAGGACAGGAGAGACTAGCAGCAATCCTGCTCTGACAGTGTGCCCAGACTTGGGTGTTTAAGTGTATCTTGCCTTTTTCTTTTTTTATATTACTAGTAGCAAATTTCCAGCGAGTGGAAGGGGATGAGGAAAAAGGAGCCAACAGCACTCCTCTCCCCATTTTCCTTGGCTCAGTTTCAGATGACAGTAGTGTGCATCTCACTGTCACCACGGCTGCATCAAGCACTTTGTTTTTATGTAGGACCCATCAATGCAGATAAGTGCAGATGGACAGACAGGTACTTGCTCTGGTCCCTGAGCTCTGGAACCTTCATTAGTGCCAAGGCTGAACTCAAAAAGCCTTACTCAGAGGAATGGTACAGCAACTCCAGTTAGCAGCATGGCAGCAAGGCTGCAATACTCCCAGAGCCGAGTGAGCCCACCAACAGCTTGCTTGGCCTTTGGGAAGATGGATCTTTGGCTGTGATTCATCCAAGCTGCTCTTCCTTGCAGCAGCTCTGCTTTTCTGCTTGCAGGGATGGCACACCAGCAGCTTCAGCTGGGTTTGGAAGTCAGTCCCACGGTTTCTGTCTTGCTGAAGAAGCAGCAGGAGAACCACATTTTATTTCCCTAAGGAAAGCAGTGCTTCTCCATTGAGCTTGATAGATTTGGGTTGATTTGTGCCAGCCAAGAAGCTGACCCTTCTTTCTGTCGAAGCCTGTTCCCAGCACACGCAGGCCGCGTGGTTTGTGTTTGTTTTGTGTTTGGTTCTGGAGGGCTTGGTGGTCTTTCTTCATCATTATCCAAACAGTTCACTTTCTGATGACTTTGCATTCCCAGTTTCAGTTTTACATCAGACGCAGCAGTACTTTTTCTTCCATGAGGCCTCAATTTTGTTGGTGCTTGTCAGGTGCAGGGATGGGTGATCTTGGTGCTGCAGCTCCTGACAGGCATCCTCAGCCAGTGCCTAGGAAAGCTGCAACATGGACTTGTCTATGAAAGGGGAGGGATTTTTGAATGGTTGATATGTGGGAATATTCCAGCCTCAGCCTGTCTCTGCTTTTCTCACTGTGAGATTGAGACACTGTCTGCTGTCCTTATTCCCGTTTTGGTGGTAGGAAACAGGCCAACCGAGCAGCTACAGAACAGGTCTTGGGCAGCGAACCCAAGAGGCATGTCGGATGCTGGTACAGGTCCCCGGTGTCTGGAGTGATGCTGCTGGGAGTGCCCAGCCTCGGGCGAGCGTGGCAGTGACACCGTTGGACTGGCTCTGTGCTGCCTGCTTGGGACCCTGTAGCCTCAGGGTACTGAGATGCAACCAAAACATAAAGCTGTCTCAGCCAGATCAGCAAAGAAAACGGCACTCTCTGCTCATAATCGGAGGGAGATACAGCTCTGCTTTGCTTTTTTAGAACTGCCTAGAGTTTGTGCACAACTCCATATCTAAAGCCTTGGCTTCCTCTTCCCGGTGCCTGACCACCAGGTGACAAGCAGAGGTACAAAATCTCTGTCCCCGGCCATCTGCAGAGAGAGAAGAAGAGGTACCCAGGGACCAGCTCTGGCATCACTTCGTGAAGCTGGTGAAAGTATTACTACTTCCAGCTGTCCTGCCTGTCCCCTGCCTGTTCAGTTGGGTTTATTAGCCTCTGCAGCAGATTGGGACTGGGAATCAAAGGGATAAAAAGGGGTCTGTGAACGGTTGTGGAAACCTGGGACAGGGAGATGGGAGCAAGAAGCAGTAATGTGCTAAGCCACTGCAGGTGCTGGATCAGCGGAGGGTGAACCGGCCCCTTGCTGCCCACACCAACAGCAGGCTCCTGCGGAGCTGTGTGATTCAAACGACAGAGACCTGGGGGAGATTTGCTCCTGTCTTTTGGCACCTCCTCTTGCCCTGGTTGGCAGCCGTTGTTGGATGCGTTGCTTCGTGCCAAACCTATTCATAGATGCCTAATCCTCTGCAGCCAACCAGCTCGGTGTCGTGGACTTCCTTCCAGGAGCCAGATATGTCAGTACCATTATACATGTGTCTTTTGAGTGACTTGTGCAAGGCCAGGCAGCAAGCCTGTGGCTGAGCAGGTGTTGAAATCCAGCTCTCCCAAGCTTTGGGTTGGCAGCCTTTCCACCAGGAAATCCTTCGTTTAACTTTCCACCGCAGTGGATGGGTTTGCATCAGTGTAGGAGGGAAGTCTCAGTGCACTCGTGAATCTCTTCCAGCCCTTCACCTCCCCACACCTCTCCCCGAAGGCACCTACTCTCAAGGAAAAGACATTGAACTGTTATTTGGTGTCCAGGAGAGAGCAGAAAAGGAGCTGAGTTGCCTCTGGCACCATGCACCAGAGAAAAGAATGGGACAGTTTTGGGGAAGGTTCAAGGCAGGTTGTGCAAGTTTGCAAACTGCTCCCACAGGGCTCCATCCCCGGCTCTTACCCTTGAGAGCCTGTCAGGTGTAGCAGCAGGTTTCTGTGCCACCCTTCACTTCTCTCTCCTTCAAAGAGGGAACAAGCTGCCCTGGAACAGGCTGACCTTTGGCATAATTCATTCTTTTTTTTCCCCCAAGTCGGGGGCACTTGAGTGAAAACAGAGGAAAGCTAAAGCAACCTTAGCTTTTTGTCAGCTTTCCTTGTGACAGTGGCAGGGCTGTTGTTCTGCTCTTGCCATTAAGCAAGAAATCAATGTTACTGTGGGAGCAAACTCCCAAACAGGTGGTGATCACACACTTATTAACCTGAACCAGAGCAGAAGGCAACTTGTCCCCCCGTGGACCCACCAAGGAGAGAGGAGATCTCATCACCCTTTGTTTGTGCTCAGAGTGTGGCTGTCCAGAGGATGGTGCCCAAATAGATAAGGCTTTGGGCACAGATGTCTGGTTTGATTATTCCTTTCCTTTTGCTACAAACCATATGGCAGTACGGGCAGCACAGATAGCTGGCAATCAAAATTCCTGGGCTCCCTCCCTGACTTACCATTTGTTCATTTAACTTTGAAAGTGGTTTTCATGCATCAGCAAAACTTGCTGCCTTGAACCTCCCCAGCCCTTTTAAACAAGAGCTCTCCCTCATTACTGGAGATGCTTTTGAAAATAGTAACCACATCTTGCTTTGCTATCGCAAAATTAGATGCACTTAATGCTTGTAAACTACTTTGGCACCAGCAGATAAAAGGTGCTACAGACAGGTTGCTAATCAGTTTGATTAAGTAAAGCGCCTGAAGTTTGCCACTGCTGCTGGAGGATTGTAGGCTGATCCATCTATAACCCAGAGGAGTAAGATGAATTAGGTACGATAAGGATTGTTTGGTTTCTGGTCTGTCAACCAGTGAATGAAATGACTCGGTGTTTATATGCGAGGTCACAGAGAAAAGTTTCTTGCGATTGGAAATGATTAGGCACACTGATTAATGTTTCCAGTGCTCTTTGATCCAGAGCTGCCAGTTGGAATGAGTCTTGCTGCACAGAGACATCCCGACTGTCTTGTAGCGAAAGTGCAGGGGGTAGAAAATTGACTGAAAAAATGCGGGTGGGGATGGGAAGGCTCTGCCATAAGACATCCTCTTTTTTTCCATCAGGGACTCCAGGGTTGCATTCTTTGAACTATCCTCTTATTTCTGGAAGTCAGGGCAGTTTGTAACTCGCATTATACTTGTCAGGTTTATTCATTTTAAAGAAAATGTTCAGGAAGTTTGTCAAGTCATCTAAACTTCCAGTACTGATAAGGACCTCAGGGTCTGCTAAGTTAAGAAGAAAGCATCCTAGGTTCAAGAAAAGCTTTAAAATGTAGCATTTCTGAGTAGTCTGCAGCTCTTGTGAAACTGTTGGTGTTTCTCTCAGTGTGGAGGTGCCATCTCCTGCATACCTCCTTGTGATGGATGTTTCTTCTTTCGGCCGTAGGATTTCCCATTTTTAACCTTCAATTAGAATATCCCCTTTTATCATAGGTGAGATATTTGAAATAGTTTCCTAAGACAAGACACAGGAAGATTTGCTTGGATAAGAGGAATAATCCTCACCACTTCTTGTCATTCCCGTATCACCACACCATTTTTCTTCATTATTTTGTGTCTCTTTGGGTGTTATGTTGAACCTTGAACCAGCTGGGAGGCCACGAACATGACTGTTGCCCTCTACATTTTCTCTGTAACCAGGACCGCAGTGTTTGTTATCCTCACTGTCACGCCTGTCACCACACTTGGTCCTTCTGGGGTCATGTCCTCTTTTGTGCAAAGTTGTGTATATCAGGATGGGATTTCTAATAAAAATCAAAGTGCCCTGGTCCCAGAGTAACTAGTTAGCAGGTGGTGAATGAGCACTCAAAAGAGCTCTGGAAAATTTAAGATGAAGACCCTAAAATGCCTGGGTCTACCAAGGAGCTGAATTGCAGATGCCCACACCCCAGGGCATTAAGCCATTCCCAAATCACCGTATGCTCACTGTTTTAGGAGAGCCCCCAGATCCATAGCAATTTACCTCAAAATGCTTCTAGTGCAAACCCAGGTGGTTCAG
>NW_009600911.1:16761-27874 GCF_000690535.1 Cariama cristata
GAGGTAGGAGCTGGGGCTGCCTCCTCCTCAGGCAGCTCAAGGTCTTCCCTACTGCTCATGGCCACCGCTGTGCTTGCAGGGAGAGGAGCAGAGCACTGGGTGAGCCCTGGGTGAGCACTGGGCATCCTGGCCATCCCACATTTCTCTTTGCTTGTGTTTGTGCTGAAGACTCCTGATTTTCTGAAACATGGGAAAACTTGAAATACTGGAAGTGTTCAGGAGCTGAGAAACCAGTGGATGAAAAATGGTGCCTGGTGAATCCCACTGAGGGTGTAGGTCAGTGTAGAGAGGAAATTACAGTGCTATTTTTATCAAACTTTGCTGTTTCTTTGGGTGTGCCTGCTTCTCCCATGTTTTACCAAGCAGGAGAGCTTGCAGAGACCAGCACTGAGCAATTCCTCTTTAACATGGGATGCTCACCTCCCATCTCCCACTTGAGTCGGTCACCTGCCTGGACATCTGCCCACCACCATTTCATATCTCCAGACAGGATCTGTGCCTTCCCTGCATTCACAGCCTTGGGACCACAGCTAGTCCCCAACCAAAGGCTCTGATCTCTGATAGTGCATGAACTCATCCCCAAGCTGGGCTGGCAGCTTTAGAGTTTCTCTCCTGTGCTCAGCTGTTTTCATACAATGGATCGAAATCTCATCATTTTTCAGTTCTCAGACGTGTTTTGTTCCTTTCAACCCATGTATTCAGCAGAGGGAGGATGGACAGACAGTGATCTCCTGGACCTTGTTATGTGGGAAACTGATACAAATGCAAGGATGCGTTGGTTTCCTGCCTTTGTGAAGTTGTGCTTCATGCATGTTTTCAAACCTGTGTTGCTTTCCTGTGTACGGTCTCCAACAGTTAATTATCAATTTAATTGCAGATCATTTTCACAAAAATAGGTGCCTACTCTGCCTATTTTCTAATTTCCAAGCGGCTCCGCGGTGGCTGCTTGGCTGCTGCCTGCCCCACTACTAATGCTCCTGCTTTCCTCCCCAGCTTGCATGGCTGCCCTGGCGTGTTGCTGGGACGGGGAGCAGTGATGTGGGGTCTCCTGGAAGCCTGCAGATGGGGCCAAACAAAACACAGCTGGACATCACCCCACGTACCTCAAGGACTGATGCACCAAGTGGGTTCTCATTGTCTCAGACATCTCATTGTGCTTAGTAGTGACAGAGGTGTCTGTATCGCTCTCACTTAAGGCAAGCTAGCAGCTGGGTCCAGGAAAGGGAGGAGTTTGGGATTAGACATATCTCCAGCTCCTCAAGGTAGGAGTCACTTCTTATCTGAAGCAATTTTGGAGAGGTATTTCAGGTGCGGCTTCTGCAATGGAGACGGTTTCACACTGGTGGAAGCCATCCCAAAGGCGTGCCACAGCGCTTGGTGGCCCCAGTGCCTCCCCAGGCGCACACCGACGGTGCTGCTCGAGCTCGCTGCTGTCCTGCTTGCTTGGTGCCTCGCTTGCCGGTTGCCTCCTGCCAAAGCCGGCTCTCCTTTCCTCCTGCCCCTGTGTGCAGGACAGGAAAGTGTTGACGTGAGTGATAAACCCACCTTCCTTATCATGTCCATCATGGTATGGATCCTAGCAGGGAAATGGTGGGTGGGATGGCGAATTTAAAGGTGCCCAGCCAAAAATTACAAGCTTAATCATTTGCCTTGTTATTGCTACCACAATTAGCCCTTTGGCTGCTGGCCCTGGAGTAGGTTATCTATGAGGCTCTGTTCATCTCTTGGGCTCAAGCCATGACATGGGCTTCTGGTAGGCTGAGACCTTTGATTGCAGCCAGTTTTGCCTTTACCGGTAACAGTCGCCTTTTTTTCCTCACTTTCATGGGAGGTTGCTGCATCCACTCAGAGGCTGGGCCATGCATGCCAGCTCATGTCCAGGAGGCAGGAGGGCAGGGCCTGTACTTCGGGCTGGCACACGATGTGGAGCATGAAACAAGTCAGTAGTCAGGGAAAGCATGGCCAGCGAGAAGCATGAGACTCACTGCCCCTCTGGGCAGGGTTAGACTGGGCAGAAACCTGGCAGGTCTGTCTGCCAGGTGTCTAGATTAGGGTGCAACCCAGGCCGTTAAAAGTCTGGGTATGTGGGAGCTGGAGCTGTTGTCTGAGCTAGCGAGAGATCTTTAACTCTTTGCATCTTGGATACTCAAGGAGAACAAATACTGTTGCATCCTTACTGATCCAAACTGAAAAGCTCAGGACAATTTTTTCCCCCAACATAAATATGTAGCAATGTATATATTAAGAAGAAATGGAGAATAATAGCGGAAACACAGGCAAGCCTAGGTTGGAAGGGACCTCCTGAGACCAACTTTCTGTTGAAAGCAGGGTCTTAGAATAGGTTATTCAAGGCACAGTCAAGCCAAGTCTTTAATATTTCTAGTGAGGAAGATTCCACTGTCTTCAGGCAACTGGTACTATTCTTCAGTTGCTCTCACAGCAAAGAATTTTTTTAATATTCAGGTGGAACTTCCCTTGAAGCCACTTGTGCCCACTGCTGCTTCTCCTGTCATAGTACATCCTCGTGAAGAGATGCGTCTTCTCCCCAACGACCTTTTAGGTATTGGAAGGCAGTGATTTGTGTCATTCAGTTGTGAAGTTCTCCAGTCCCCTAATCTTGCTGGTCCCTTCTGGACCCTCTCCAGGCTTTCAACGTCTCTCTTGAACAGGGGAGAGAAAAACTGGACAGTGTGTTCCAGGTGTGGCCTAACAGGTGCCGAGCAGAGTAGGAAAATCACATCCCTTCATCTACCAGCAATAGTCTTACTAATTCAGACCAGGATGCTGCCAGGATACATGGCTAGCTCATGTTTAGTTTGCTGTCTGCCAAGACACCCTGTGCCTTTTCAGCAGAGCAACTGTCCAGCCAGCCAGCATCCAGCTGGCGCTACTGCTTGGGATTATTCCATCCCAGATCCCAGGTTCAGGACTTCACATTTATCTCTGCTGAATCTCATGTTAAACCTCATTCTTCTTGGCAAAATCTCAATAGCCTGTTGAGATCTCTCTATGGTGGCTTTTCCTTCCAGCACATGTAACTCCTCTCCCAGCTTAGGCTCATCCTCAAATTTGGTGACAGCACAGTTGGTCTTACCTTCCAGATCATTTATAAAGCTGAATTGCATTGACTCCAGAAGAAATTAATTTGTGCCCAGCTGCCAGCATGACTTGGAGCCTTTAACCCCCACCCTCTGAGCTCAACAGCTTAGTCAGTTTCTCAAACATTTTGTGTTTCATCTGTCCAGTCCATATCTTGATGGCTTGTCAAAAAGGATTTTGAGGGAGGCTGTGTCAAACACCTTACTAAAATCAAGGCAGATGATATCCACAACTTTCCCCTCATCCACTGAGCAAGTTGTTTGGTCAAGCATGATTGACCCTTCAGTCTGTCCGTGTGGGCTTTTCGCAGTCAGCTTCTTGTCATGTGTGTGCCTGGAAACAGCTTTTGTAAGGAACTGTTCCATAGTTTTCTCAGGGACTGAAACAAGGCGGGCTGGCCTGTGGTTTCCTGGATCTTCCTTTTTTGCCGTTGTTGTACATGGACATAGTATTTGTTCTTCACTAGTTTTCAGACTGGAAGACCTCTCTCCATGCAAAGCTGTTTATTCTTTGTTTTTCACTTCCCCTGCAAGGGAGAATAATGTGGTTGACTCCAGACAAATTGCTTAAAGTACTATGAATGACAACATGCAAAGAACAGTAGGTCCTTGTGTATATTGATACCAGTCCAAATTAGTTAAACAGGACAAATTCTGGGCTGGAAATGACAGTGGTTCATGGTGGCATCTAGTCATGACCTAAACTCTAGAGATGCTCTTGTGGATGGTGGAATAATCCTGCCTGCAGATCTAGGTGAAGTTCTGTGTAGCATGAACTATCATTAATGTTATTCTTGCAAGTTTTATTTAGCAGGGACCAGTCTTTGGTCTAGCATGCATTCAGCAGTCAAGATTTTGGCCTCTCTGCCAGTACCTGGAAGCTTGGTTTCATGGGACTATTGTGATACTGAATGCTGGTGTCTGATAACATGATGGTGGTCATTAGATGGAGTTATCACCTTCTGAGAGGTAACTAGAGTTCTTTTAAAGGTCAATTATTAGCTGAAAGGTCTGTTTAAAGTTTGCACAGACCAGTGTAGTAAGTGGCCTAGTTTTAGACTGATGGTGATATCAATAATTATATATTATCAGTATGTTTTTAGTCAGTGCAGTTAGTCGGCACGATTACGCCAGCTGTACAGCAACGTATACTCTCAACCTGTATGTTTCTTTCATGTTGCAAAACAAGCTACACATCTTTAGCGCAGACTTTCCAGCTTTGAAATATCAGGAGTTATCCAATGATACCACAGTAGTTGCATTGGAACTTTCTATTTTTACATCTTTTTACATAACCACCACGTTGACTAAGACTAGGAAATATGTGCTCTCCACTGCCAGAGGATGGGGTTTTCTGCTCCAGCTCAACAAGTGACCATGTCCTTCATATATCAGCTGTTGGTGGCTCACAGTCTGACTTCTGAGAAGAGCAGGAGGAGATTAGCAAGGGCTGAATGGGAAATTCTAGACAGACCAGGGAGGTTCACGCGAGGCCTCTGAACGGTGCTACCCTCCTAGGCAGTGGTTTGCCAATGCACAGCTGCACATGGGTGTCCTTCTTCCACACCTATGGATTCAAATTTTAAGGTGTAATTGTAATTGCAATTGTAATTGTAAGGCAATTGACATGACATTGCTTAATTGTTATTAATATTCACAGAGCGAATAGCTATGTACTGTGTTAGGCTTCTTATATCTTTACTAATGAAGCATAACCTCAAGCCTTCCCTCTAGGAGGGTGGAAACCTGGCATCCACCCAGGCTCTGTTAATACAAACACCAAGTTATTTCAAGATGGTAAGAAGGAAAGTGTACTTTTTTCCTCCCTTTTTCCGCTTTTTTTTTTTTTTTTCCCCACTAAAATTACCCATTTCTAGTCTGGCTGGAAAGGGTCAATAGAAAACAAGATACCACTTAAACATGTCATTGCTGCACCCGTGGTCAGTATTACATGTGTATACTTTAATAGTCAGCTGAGTTTAAATAAATAGGCAGAACTCTTGGTTTTGGCCAAGCAAAAAGTGACAGCTCTTTGTGCTGGTGTTTCCTTCGTGCTGCAGGCTGCCTGCTGGTGTTGCAGAAGTGGAACTTTTTCGGGGTGTCAATTGCTCGAAGCACTTTATCATGGCTTCCCACAAACCCTCCCTCTGTCTGGCTGCTTACAGATTTTCAATGAAAGGCCCTGTTCACACATGCAGCAACTCGAATTATCTCTAAATAAACTAGTTATATGTGGAGGGTAATTCATGAGCACTTCCAGCGCAATGATAAATGGCAGGCAGGGCCAGCACGTACAAGGTGGCCCCTCAGGGATGTGTCTCCATCAAGTTGTGCAAAGATACTGTAGAAGGGTGTGGAAACATGACTTTAAAATAAGAGCTGTGTCTTTTGGAGCTTTAGAGGACAGACTGTAAGTGACAGACATGCAGCATTTGATCTGTCACCTCTTGTCTAATATTGTGTCTCCAGAACTTGACAGATACTTTTAGTTTTACCCCCAGTTCCTACCTGTGTCACTACCAGTCTGCTTCCTGAAAAACAATAGTCATCTTAGCCCTTAAAAGACACCGTAAACAGTCAGTTCTGATAAATAATAAACTCAAAGAATTTATATACTGTCCTGCTGATTTCTAGCCCTTGCTGACATGATTCTTGAACTGCAGTTGAGCTTTGGCTTAACAGAGGCCATCCATTCTTCTGCGATGACCAAGAGAGAAGAAAAGCCCGCAAATACAAGAGCCATAGGAGGTTGTGGCCAGGTTTATTCCGACAGGTTAAATGGGGACAAGGCATAGCCCTGAGCACTGGTGTATACCTGTCCATAGGGTAAGCTGTTAGCCCAGCTCCATCCCGCACCGGCTAGCGCTTCTCCAGACAACGACTGGGCACCGTCTGGGGACTCACACTGGCCAGGGGCCATCCCCAGTAGTAATTTGGCTGCAGGCACCTTGTTCTGGGGAGGTGAAAGGGCTTAGCTGTCTGGACACGAGCTGCTGGGCAGTTGGCTCCAGAGCCAAGGAACAGTCCCTGGCTTGTCTTATTTACATGTATAGACAAGATGAAGGCTTTGGGATACAGGAGCCTCAGTAGTGAGGTAGAACATATGTGAATTTTGCAATTCTGGATGCAATTTTGAAATACATATTTCTGTTGAACTTTCAGGTACTGCTTTCAGATACCGTCTCTTGAAAACCCTGCGCTTACTGAATATCTGTTATTGCTTCCATATGTCAAGAAGGGGGAGAAACCCTTCATCTTCAGATAGCAGACACAAAATAATGGGAAAGAAATGTGAAATCACTGGGGAGTTTTGTTCTGGTCTACAGAGAAATCATAGGAAATTCATACATTGCTGGTGATACAATTAGAAAGCATACTGTATCTCCCTATTTGTGAGAAGAGGGAGAAGAAGCAGAAGGAAAGACAGCTCAAAACCATGGAAATACCAAACAGAAATGGTAGACAATCTGATGTACAGAGTATTACTTGTCACATAATAACATCTAGGCTTTGTCTGTACACATCTGTACCAGTTTCTACTTTTTTTATTAGGCTGCTGTATTCACTGTAGTCAAACTGGTCATGCTTGTTGTTCCTGTTGAAGAAATTACTCTTTTTCTGCCCTTAAAATCCCAGCTGAAATTGATACAAATAAATAAGTAGTCTTGCCTCTAAGGAATGGTATGCCTGGGGAGAAACCTGTATTGTGATCTGAATCAATGCTGCAAAGCTCATCCTGTATAAACCAATGGTCCTAGAATCCAGCACAGCTGAATTATAGATGAAATGTATTTTGGTTGATTATGTCAATGCATTGCTTGTACTGGGGAACCCAAAACTGGGCACAATGCTCCAGATGCAATCTCACAAGTGTCAGATAAATGGGAATCATTACTTCTTTCAACTCACGCAGTTGTCTCGTCATAGAAAGTAGCCAGGTTGGTCAGCCAGGAGATCAACAGCACTCTGCTTGTCTACACTGACCCATAATAGGTTACCTTCAAAGGAGTTAGCCTGTCTCTGGTTAAGGCACTAAGGCTAGAAATGTGTTTGACTTGAAAAGTAGAAGGTGGGCCTGTGTCCTGTTTGTATACGTTGATATATCTGCATGGCTTGTTAAAATGGAGTCCCATGAGCACAGAATGCATGGTCAAGAGTAAGCATGTGACAAGATCTAAAGGCAGTGGGGATTTGTCTGGTATCTCAGAGGGCTTAAGGTGTAGGATTGTCCTTTCTCAGTCCTGAATATTCTTCATACATGGTTCTGTATCCATCCAGTCTTTTGTATCTTCTGCTTTTTAACAAAACTAGCCCTGAAGGAAGGGACATGAGACTTGACTTGGGCATCTTGCTATAGCTGAACTGCTCTAGCTAGTGGAGCTGCACAAGGATTTACAACATGTTTACGCTAAAGTGAAGAACCATGTGAATAAATTAGTAGGCCTAAAGTGCTGAAAACAAACACTTCAGGATGAATTGGGGAGATGGGGAATAAATGCCCCCTTTCCTTGCCCTAAATCCTCTCACATCCCATCCTTTGAGAATGGTCACCAAGGTGGGTGAAGAGGATCCATAGATGGGGAAGGTTATAAAACTCTCATCGTGTTCCCAAGTTCTGAAATCAGTTGACAAAATGTATGCAGCCACAGAGCAACCTGAGAACCTCTCTTCTCAGGCTGGGAGGTCTGAGCGCTGCCAAAGGCTCCTGGCCCCCTCTCCCAGCCTGATGCTTTGAAAGAATATCGTTTGGCTCCATGACACTGAGGGTCTGTTGACTTGTGCTTGTATGTTTGTGCTTGGATGTGTGCACAACTCAAAGCAGGTCTGAGGTTAAGTAAAGCCCCTTGCTTGGTGGGGAACCTTGATCAACATGTCACAGAAAGTGACAACTTCCATAATGGTTTTTAAAAAATGCGTACAGGGTTAGCTGCCAGCTTCCAGGGGAGGGATATGTGGTAACCACTTGAAATATCTAACTTCTGGGCTCTACTCTCGTTTCCACAGCATTTTTGAACAAGTTGTTTGATTTCTCTATGCCAACTAGTTGATCTGTAATACTGTACTGTTTATCTGATATCTTTGAGTGTTGTGTGGCTTATTGAAGGGCTTTTCATGTTGGACACTTAACATAGGCTTTAGTGATATTTTTTTTTTTTTGGTGTTCAAATTGAAAAAGAATGTCTTTTTTTTTCTTCTTTCTCTCTTTATGGACAGATGTTTAATACTTCTGAAAATTTGCTCCTTTTATTGTGTCTTAATTCGGGCATCTAAAACCATGGCCCATTTTGAATTTAGGCCAAACACCCCTGCCATGGCATGACACAGTTTTCGCTTGGTTGGGCACACAACCTAACTCGGCACAGATGACTATGGAGGTGAGAGTGGTAAAAAGATGGGATGTTACATATATTGGCTGCAAGGATATAACAAAGTTTTGTCCTGTGTACATTACTGGTAGCATGCTCATATTTTCCTCCAGGACAGTGGGTTTTGCTATTTATGAAAGGCCTGCGTAACCGTGAAATAAAAAGACAGCTGAGGGCAATTCTGCAGTCATTACGGATTTTTATTTCAGGAGAGATGTGACTGCTGGGGTCAGTAATAATATCCAGAGTGGGCCTGCTTTTCATATATGCTAATGAACAAATGTTGGGGTATTTACATGGAAAGAGGGGTACTTGTGATGCATATCAAGAAATTTTATTAGGTAGGCAGAAACCCAGAATGATGCCATGTCCTGCTTACCACCTTCTAGGGACACCTCTTCTGCCAATTTTAGTCATTAGCCAACAATCTCATTTGCTATATCCTTTTTGGTAATACACTTCTGCTGCACATCCCGAAAGAGGTTAGAGTTGAAGTAAAACTGGTTCTCCCATCCCCACTGGACTTCATTGCAGATGAGAATGAGAATCAGGTAAAAGGCTTATGAAAACAACTATTTTTGGCTCAGGTCTGATAGGACAACAGCTCCGTTGTTCCGCTCTGATATTCAGTCAGTGTGACTGAGCTGTAAAGGACTTTCTGGCCCATTTTCTTTAAAAATGTACTCTATCCAGAGAACTGACGGGGCTTTCTAAAACTAGAAACACTGAAAAAGAAGAGCTTGCTCATTTGGTGGGTGTTGGTTGACCTTTTCTACACCACCTCAGCTCAAAAGGTGTAATATGTGCTGTCTTATGCAGTGAGGTGTTTTTAACCAAAAGAGTGTTTTTATGGACTTTTTTTTCCTTCTGGAGGAAGGGAATAATGGAGAGGACAGATTTCAAGGCTCCCATGAAGAGCGAGGTCAGGTGTTCTCAGAGACTGAGCAGGTGATGGCTGCTTCAGAGTGGAAAGAGTTGGCAAGACTGGAAGAGGCCACTTTGAACCTTACCCTGGCCTCTGGTCACACCTAGCTAACCTCTAGTTTCAGAGGATTTACCAGGTCTTTGGGACTCCCAAAGCATGAGAACTGCTGCCAAGCTTTGAGGGTACCACAACTAACACAAATGTGACACTCAGCAGAGAGCCTGGAGACATTTACTCCTTGAGTCCCTCCATTATCTAGGCTCTCCAAACTGGGGAAAAATTAAAAATGTTTTCTTCAGTCACTCAAATACCAGAAAGGAACATACGTTTGAGAGCAAGGGTTAGGGAGAACTCAGACTTGTCATCCTCCTAGTGAGGACATGTCCCTTCCTTTTCACTTGTGTATTTGCCCTGAAGATATAATCTTAGGCCACCATTGGACAAGATAAGTGCTTGCTTAGTGTAAAGCTGTGAATACTCTCTCTCTCAAAGGCTTTAAGTATCAGGTTGAATTAGGACTTTAGAAAGGTAGGTGAAATCTCCTTTTGCCAAGAGGAGCTTCCATGCATGGAATCTGGAAGTGATCTGATGTGGACATCAGTGACCTGCTTTGTTAGCTGTTTATGAAATCTGGCTCTGCTGAAACCAGCGACAAAACTGCTGTTGATTTTAAGAGATCTGAATTTCATCCCCAGTACATTTCTTTGCATTACTTTTTTTTCCTATGCTTTTTCCTATTACCTCTGGTATTTAGGCATGGAGGGCCTCTGGTAAATATTGATATGATCGAGACACCCTTTCCATTATGGCAAGGGGTGGGCAGATGCCACTGTGGGCAGACATATTTTGAGTTTTGCCTGACACTTTGAAATGCTTTTCATTTTTTCCTACCTGCCTTGCTTCAGCTTTCCAGGTTAAACTTGTGCATGAATGACAGATATTATTATTTTGAGTGTTCTGTGTTTTTCTTTGTTATTTAGATACTGAACTTGCGAAACATTCCTCTTAGCAGGGCAATTTGTTCTCAACTGGATCTTAATGAGACTGGTCCGCCCTTTCCTGGGAAAGTATGTGCATCTGGTGAGAGAAGCCCACCTTTCACAAACCACAGTTAAAGCTTGTTTGTTCAGTGAAACACAAAGCACACAGCCACTTGCAAATGTCAGTTTTTCTTAGCATGAGGCAAATATGCATTTTGTAAATGTGGGACACAGACATGTTTTGATGTGGGTCTTGAACGGGGCTTCGGTATAGGCATAGCTTATCTTTAATTTATAGTTACATGCAATTGAGCCGTTCCAGGAAAAGACATTTTGTGGGTTTTGGGCC
This sequence comes from Cariama cristata, assembly GCF_000690535.1. NCBI lineage: Eukaryota > Metazoa > Chordata > Aves > Cariamiformes > Cariamidae > Cariama > Cariama cristata. The sequence continues at coordinate 27,480 of NW_009600911.1, forward strand.
AGGGAGGAAGAAGGGTAAAAACCTTATACCCTAAACAGAAACAGTTACAACATGCAGTGCAGACCTGTGTTCCCTAAATGAAAACTTAGTGTAAAGCTCCTGAAATGTTTTTGGGGATTAAAATCACTGAGAGATTGATGCTAAAATTCTTTCAGGTATCACCTATTCTTTCTCTGGGAAAAACAGAAACACTCCTGTTTGTTTGCTACCTCTTGTTACCACAAGCAAGTTAATTTAAATCCAGTTGGCGGTCAGTCACAAGTGGTGTTCCCCAGGGCTCAGTATTGGGGTCAGTTCTCTTTAATTTAATATCTCTATCAATGATCTGGATGAGGGGATCGAGTGCATCCACAGTAAGTTTGCAGCTGACACTGAGTTGGGTGGGAGTGTTGATC
>NW_009600912.1:0-15998 GCF_000690535.1 Cariama cristata
AAGAAAATTAATTCTATCCCAGCTGAAACACTCAGAATGACACTTCACGGAGCCTTAAGAAATACAGGTATATTCCTTGGATTATTTTTTTTATAGAGAGAGAGAACCTGACTGAATTTATCTCTTTACTATTAATATAGTCATTATTCTAATTAATTTTTGTGATCTCTGTTGGGATGACAGCAAAATAACAACTGACCAAAGTACTTCCTATTGCCAAGATTTCCAAACTCCACAATTGTAAAAACAATAACCTAAAACTCAGCAACAACGTTCTTGAGCACTGTGTGCTTAAAGCTGCTAATACAAGAGGCTTAATAATTACCACACGTTTTGCAAGAGTTAGGTCCTGGAGCCAAGCTCAGCATAGATCATTGCATAGGACATTTTTAATAAATTCAACTGCCTTTGCAGAGTGGGTTTGCATTTTTTAAATATGTTTAGAGTCTGAAAATTGGTAGAATTCCCTAGGTTGTGTGACTGTAAATTTAAGAAATGGGTTGAGTTATTTGCTTTCTGTTAACTCTTTTTATAAGCCAGATTGCTGAAATCAACTTCTGAATATTCTAGTGTACTATGAGATCCATTTTGTCTCTTTTCCTCTGTTCAGTACCTATGAATCAGCTCTTCAGATGGAGCAAACATTACTTCATTGATATCAGTGATGCTACAACAGTTTATACCAGCTAAGAATCTGATCCTTCCAGTTAGGACTGGAGAGGGAGAGTGTGGAGAGCACAGTTGTCCCTTATGCCTTTACAATGAGTATCTATCTGAAACAGTAACGTTGCTATTAACAGAATTTACAATAAGATTGGTAAAGATGAACTGCAGTCACATCAGTTTTTTCCAGTGCTGACATAGCTTCCCTGTGCAAACTTCATTCATGCGGAGGCCAGGAAAGTGCAGGCATAAAACAATTATGACACTCTTCTGCTTTGAGTTGCTTCTGTTGCTGTCAAAAGAAGCAGAATAGATTGAAGGAATCTCATACAACAAGATTTTGGCAGGCTTTTGTTACAGACTTTGTTTGTTCAAGTTTCTTCAGATAAAGGGTTTCTTTGGAACAGGTTAGATGAAGCAGAAAGTGTTGTGAAAGCTGGGATCCACATAATTCATTTAATGCACTAGTATGAGTATTTCACCCCATGTGCACACCGCAATCCCAGGTTTCATAACAGATTAAAAGTCCTTTGTACTTTTGCCACGGGGGTTTTATGGGCTTTTGTTGCTTTCCTATGCATGAATTGTTTGCAAGTCATCAAAAACAGCATGAAAAAGAGATGCAAACTGGTCCCTCCTTCTCCCCCATCCCCCTCAAAAAAACCCAAAACAACCCCAACCCAGAAACTTTGTCCTTCCAAAATATGCAGACCAGCACGATCTGCAGTTTGGAAATCTGTATATTTAATCCTTCTCCTAGTGGGAACCACTTCTGCCAAATGTTAAGAGCAGAGGTAAAGCAAATGCTAACCACCTCCTGTTCCTTCTTAGTCCTGAAAAAGATGGCTAAGTGATTGGAGCAGTCTTCTGGAAAGTTGGAAAGTGTCAGATTCTAAGACTTCCCCTAGAATTACTACTGACATGTCTCTCGTTTGAGGATTTCCAGTGCTTTCACATTGAATTAAACATAGTGGAACTAAGGGCAGCCAACAAGTCTCCGAAGAAAACCTCAATGGTTAGGAGCTATGGACTACATTTACAAAGGTCTCTGGTTGCCTCAAAATGCTAGCAGATGTCTAGCCAGAAGCAAGTAGGCACTCAGTTCCTCAGGATGTGGAGGAAACTCCTCACAGGGTGCCTGTGTGTAAGTTAAAAGACCAAAGCTAAAAATCTATTTCCTGCCATGGCAACATCCTAATTTAAGCTTCCCTATGAAGGGATGGTGAAGGAATGATTGAGGGACTCCTCCTGCAAGGTACCGCATACTGCTGCTTCCCACCAAACTCTCCTGTACTAGGGAGGAGAAAACTCCACAAACCAGGCTTCTCATTAACAAATTCTGAATTCTGAAAGTGACTGGATTTAGTGGGAGTTTTTGTGGAAGAAAAGATTCAGCAGTAACTGATTTATAAATTCAAAGCAGAATTTATTACAAGCTGACTACTACAACATGGTTGACAGCGAGAAATCGTTAGTGTGTAGAACAGAGTCATCTGGCAGTAGCTTTTATCTTTCCCATGACTTTTTGACCCCAATACTGCCAAAATACTCAGTCCTTTTGCTTGACTGTTAGTGTTTGCCAAATGACAGTCAGGTGTTTCATTCTATCCACAAGTTTTCTGCCTTTCCCTCTTCTAATGTTCTTGTGCTATGCATTGTAAGAACTTGATCTAATCACTTTTTCTTAGATGTGTCCCTTTCTTTTTCCAGACATCAACATTAGATCCTGCTGTTCTTGTCCTCATGTAAAAAGATAAGACTTTCTCTCCTGTAACATTTTGCATACCCTTTGAGGTGGTATAAACAACGTGAGGAAGAGCAGAGGAAAGGGAAACTCTCAAATGCCTGCTGCAGCAACTGGCACCACAAATGGTCTTTAAGTATCCTCACCAGGCCTTACTCAAGAACAATTGTGTTTGAAGAAGCGAAGCTGGCAAGACCTTAAAGGCCATCCTTTGCAGAACTGCCTGACTGCCCTGCAGTCTCACAGGTTTCAGGAGTTGGAGCACATGTCCAGGATTTCACCATCCTTTCCAGGAGAGAGATCCCAGATATGGTGCAGCAAGGGCACCACAGTTTGCAGGCCTTACAGAGAGTTGTGCTTGGGTAGGGAAATGCTCCTTCACACTCTACCCTTGCTTAAGCACATGCAATCTGTCCTATCAGGGAGTACAGCCTTGCATGAACATGCAAGAAGGAGACGGGTGCAGTTAAACAGAGTTTCTTTTTAAACTCTTCTGTCATCTAAAGTGCTGAGACTCACAAAAACCATTGTATGCTAAATGCCCCTTGGAACGAATCTCTTAAAAGATGGAATATTACTTGACACATGTCCAGCTGGAACGAAATAGAAACACAACAGCACTAGTTACAGAGAAAAAATCATATCCAGTATATTCATTCAGCAGAATAATCATTGGCAGTGCTGAAAAAGAAAAGGAATTTGCTGCAATATCGCCATTGTCAGGGATTTCCAAAGATGTAATTTTCAGATAAGGACCAAATTCTTGTTGTTAGACCATAGGCTACAAAGGTCTTTCACAATCCTCTCTTCCACTGATTGTTATTTTTACCTGGACAATGCTTGTTTTAAATGAAAACAGTATTTAAATTTTAATATTTGTAGTTAATAGTCATCCTCTTGTTCACAAGTGAGGTGCTGAGAAGACTGAGGGAACGATCCAAGAATGGTCCAGCCTGTGGAGTGAGTAATGTGTTGCAGACAGGAGTGGAAAAGATCAGTTCTGACTGGATTATTTCAGTCCCAGCAAATCATTTTTTTTCCTTTCCTTCTTGTTCCCTCCAAATGATGCAAAGAAAGGGTATCATCTCAGACAGAATCCCTCAAAACCTGAGGCAATCAAAGTAAAGCTAAGATATTTCAAACAAGAGAATCTAAAAGAGTCCATTGCACAAACTAGGAAAAAGGGACAGGCATCATTGAAAACTCTCCTGTTTTTGTAAAAATAATGTCTTAAAAAATGTGTTTTCTAGGTTTTCCATATACACATATCACAATTCTATATTCTTCAAAGTCCTCTTTTCACCTTACACAGGACTGGCACATGATGTAATATATACGTGTTACATACACACACAGACAAAGATTGTGAGGTCAAAACAACCAAAATGCTAGAAATACTGGTTAGGGTTGCCTGCACAACTTTAACATGGAGCACTTGGGTATATGAATTAGGCGGTATTTCCAACAGTATTTCCACACATTATCCACAACTTTACTCATCCAGTTTCTAGCTTCTCTTCTTTGCCTTCCCTTGCTACTTCTACTTTTCTTTCTTCCTTTTTTTTTCTTAACATATAATTGATATTTACATCACCAGTACCTTGCTTTTGAAGTCCCATTAGAATCTTTGTCATCCTCTTCTCATTCTGCCTTTAACTTAAATTTCCAATGAACATGCATGTTTTCTTGTTTCTCAATTGTGTGCACGTGCCTGTAGCTAATCCATGTAGTGGATAATAAAAATATGAAAACAGAAAAAAAATGAACAAACCAGAAAGAGATATTCTTTTGCATTCTCCCTCAAACTGAAAGTTATTTTAGTCAATTAAAATAAAAAATTAAAAAGAAAAAGAAAAAGAAAAAAGAGAAAAACAAGGATGCTATTGGCAGTCTAAAACGATATACAGGAAAGTTATGGTTTGAATGAAGAAAGATTTGAGGATGGAAACTACCTAGAGACATTAATTTCAGTATTTTTGGCCAGCATTTCCTTTATAAGACACTCAGCTCACATCTCAAACTGATTTGAATATAAGAAGCTAGATATCATCAATTGGATTAAGATGTTTTGGAAGTGAATTTAAAATAGGATATTTTGGGCATATCTATACTGCATTTAGACATGTTAATAATACAGTCTTTCTGTCTTGGGAAAATATCTTTCCATTCTGTTACATAAAGACTCCTAACCCTCATAATACTGTATTTTATTTCAAAGGTAAATCCTCCCACCTCTTTCAAATGAGGCTGGTTTTGAGATCTAGGCTGTGTTAGTCCCTGTCCATGCAGTATACAGAGCCAGTGTAAAGGGTATACAGGTGTCAGTATTAAGAAATATGCCTCAGATGGGATGGCCTCAACCTACTGTGAATAATCTTCTTGCAACTGTTGTGAAAATCTGTGGGTAAGCCTCTCTAAGTGGGCTTTTTAAATAATTACTCAATTTCTTTGAAGACTTTATAGAATGCTTTTTTCTCCTTTTGAGGAACAGGCTATGTTCAAATAGAAGGCCATGCAAGTGAAAGGAGTGATACTGGCACTGGATCTGGATTCTGTCACCCTCTGTTTGCCTCCAAACTTGGGTAATCACATTGGAAGGCTTCCTTGTACTATACATCCCCAGGCATCTCACTCCTTATGAGAGGAGGCCAGCACAAAGTGGCTCAGGAGGAAAGATGCTCCATACACTATTCTCTCCTTGGACTCTGTAAGGATTTTCTGCTGAAGAACAGAACAGAATTGCAATGGATTTTGTGATGAAATCTTTTTTTATTTGTTTGGCTTATGGTAGCATCTAGAAGCCTGAAATAGATACTTGAAGTTGCACAAGTTAAAAAGAAGCCCGTGCCTTGGAAGGGTACATATGTCAAGGATATGGAGAAAAGAAGAATGTTCCTATTTCATGGATGAGAAGCTGAGGATCTAAAAAAATAAGTTCAGGTTTCTAAGGGTTCTTTGACATCTAGAGGCACAAGAGAATTGTCAAAATTCAACAGTTCATCAAAATCACTTAGATCCTCTGCATCTTTAGATGCTTGCATATTTTATAACTTCTATCCACAAGTTTGGGTTCATCTCCCTTAATTTTACCCATCTAGAAAGGAGTGTGCAGAAAAAGCTCTCTACCTGGATTCCTGCTATAGGCCATAAGGACAAATACCTTCAACAGCCGATCCTGGTAGTGCTGTGTTGTTCAGCAGAAAGTGACTCATGGTTTCCATTACCTATAGAGGTTGGTCAAACATAAAGTAACAGATCACACCTGTATCCCACAGATTCTAAACCACTGACTCATTTAACAAAAAAAAAGTTAGTACCCTTCCTATAGACACAGTAGCACGGTGACTCCATGCTGTAAACCACACAGATAGGCAATAACATTGGTTATAACAACTCAGACTCCAAGGTTTATAAATCACTAGATTTCGGGGACAAGAAATTTGTAGTGTCTAACCTCACATGGAGACAAAAGCACTAACAAGGCAGAGGTTGCATTAACCCTTTAGCCACATGCAAGGAGAAAAAGCCTGGGAAGCATTTGGCTTTAATCCCAGTAGTGATAGTGCCATGCATTTAGTTAGTAGTTATATGTCTCAGCTGTCACATACTTTGGGCAAGAGGGTTGGGGGGCTACCAAATAATCTTTTATGAACTTCATCTGTGATTCTTCAGAAAAAACAGGCCTTTTTCTGTGGGACATGATCAAAACTTAATCTACTTGTAGCTGCTGAATTGCTCCTGCTTGGGTTTGCCTGTTGCTCCCAGCCCAGGTGCTGGGGCTCCTGCTGAGGGCTGGTTGCTCAACAACTGGTTTCCTCCAGCAGCAGCCTCCCCCAGCAGAAACAGCAGCTGATTTTTATTGTCATCACTGCTGTATATTTATTTGCTGTAAAGGAGGGGCCATTTGTTTTAATCTAACTCAGTTGAAAAACAGGCAGCACTTAATTGCAGTTGAAAACGCATCATGCAAAGGGTCTGGAATTATTTCCCTGCATCGCAGAAGAAACACCTCTCCTTAAAGATAACTTAAGGTGTATGACCAATAACCAGGTTAAAACCCTCTTAAAAGGAAGGTCACCACAATCCTTATTGGAGAGAGCAAATTACTCTGGTGCCTTTTTCATTCAGCTATGATTTTGAGCGCTGACCTTTGAAAAGTATGGTCAAATAGCCTTTAGCAGCAGTTGTAAAGCATATGATCATTGCATGGACACAGATTTCATTAGACAACCCTGTATAAATTAGCATTACTTACTAGGGGGAATGCAGTTAATGGTACTGAAAAGAGGTGAGGGTTGTTCATTCTGTGCACTATGCCTGTAAGTGAAGAGAAGCCTTCCTGTCTCTCTGCACACACACAGCTGCCCTTCTGTGCTTCGCTGCACATGTGAGATATTACACAGAGTGAGCCTATGTGCAAGATTAATTTTTTTTTCCTAGCAGAGACCATGCAGACCATGCAAGGAAGAGAGTAGCGGCCACGGATTCTTATGAAGCTACTCTGATCTAGCCCAGGTATGGATCTTGTTCACTGTCAGATTTTACACCCTCAAGCAAAAAAGCTTTAGGTCAGATTTGACCCTCCCTATTGTCTGACCACCTTCCAGGTAAAATGGAACAAGCAACAGTGAAGTCCTTTGTAAACTCCTAGGATCCTCCAGCCTCTCTCCATGAGAAGGTAAATCTGCGTGGGGTTTGGCTCTTCTGGCTGTTTTTGATTCTTTTATCTCGCTAGGTTTAGGCATGGGAAGAGTTTCTACTCTGGCAAGTGCCATTCTCATGATGGCAAGAATTTTTGAAGCGGAAGGCTTGTTGGGCACGTCCTAAAGATTTTTAGAACTTAGATTTACCTGATGTTTTTTCTAAGATTATTCCCCAGTTGAATCCCATCCACTAAGACTGCTAGTGCTGTGCTAGCAAAAATGTCTTCTACGTAGCTGAGCTCCCACCATTTAAATATCTCTAAACTTTTAAACACCCTGAAACCACCTAGCAGTTTCAGATTTTGTCTGTTTAAACAGGTGAATTAGCATTCAGAGTCATTTTTAGTTTTTATGGACCAGTTTGTTAATCTCCCATGAGAAAAGTTATCTCTATCTGACCCTCAGGGAAGGAGGAAGAGAATGAAGGATTAACAATAAGAATAAAATTAATCAGAGAAAAGCTTAGGTAATGAATTATAAACAACCTGTCTGTTGTAGCAACTGTAGAATAGTTATCAAAATTATGGAAGAGAAAAAAGCACCATTCTGATACAAGCATTAAAAATTCCATTTCAGTTGCAATCCTGACATTCAAACTTGTCTGACTCCTTTAAGTGACCCTCTAAGTCTGTCCCCTTCTATACTTCAGCAAAACAACAGGAACTAGCAGATGGGAGAAGTGCACTCTACTACACAGTCCCTTCCCTTGATTGCATACAAGAAGCTGATGGCTGTCAGGACCTGCAAACATCAAAGAAAGTTTGAAAGGCTCAGGGGTGTGTTTTGTCTTCAGTAACTTTGACTGGAAACATACCCTATATACTTTCTCCAGTGGTTTGAAGACCATCACTTGGAGCTCTGTTATCCAGGCATGTAAAAATGATATTTCAAAAGGTAACTTGACATATTTTCTGCTACTAAAGAAGGGGCAATTTTCACTCTCTGCTTTACTTCCCCAATGTCAAACTTGATCCATGATTTAAAGTAGTGTAATGGCAGCAGAATTATCTTCCTTACGTATTTATGCTTGCTTTTAGGAAGAACTTAAAAATGCTGGGTGCTGTACTTGCTATTGCTCTTTCAATTCAATTTTGCTGTGGTGGTGACAGATGAAGCAGGGTACTCTGACATAAAACCTGGGCACATACAAACTTCAGACTCTGAGTTCCCTTAAGCACTAAAACGTGCCCAAGGAAGAAATCTCTCTTCTTCCCCCTTTCTGTGGATAAGGAAGCAGCAGCAGATGGGTCTGAAATGGGGACAAAGGACCAAGTGAACTGGGTCCTGGACTCTGCATTTAGGTGAGAGGGTGGTCAAGGAGCTCGGGCTCATCCCAGTCTTTGGCTGCAGCACATGCTACCATCTCCTTACCTCTATATTCTGTAGCTTGCCCTGATCTAGAATGGGCTTTTGTCAGTGTCTCCTTGCATTTTCACGCAGTCCATACTATATTATTCTAAGAAGGGAATTAAATCAATGTTCTTTAACTTAGGTTTCAGTTTGGATCCATTTGCAACTGAGACCTCCAGTCCAGTTCCAGTCTGAGATCCACAAAGCTGCCCAGAACAGTTAAGGTTCACTTCCACTTCAGGAAAAAATCAACAGTCTGAATCAGTCTAGTCTGAGGCTAATCAGTGACTTTTTAACAATAGTTTTGGTTCAGGTTTGGTTTGAGAAAGGAGTGATATTTCAGATTTTACGTGACAGGTAGGCTCACCATATACTCTTACTATTAAGCAATGTTCATGTGTTATTACAGATCTATCCTAGCAAATTCTGATTAGTAGTCCTCTGTCATACTGGAGGATGTCTCAAGTGTGGTTTCAGAGAGTCTGGTACTATCCTGCTGTCTGTACTTGCATCCATAGACCCAGTGATGGAGGAGAGTGCACTTACCAAATTTGCAGACGGCATAAAGCTGAGAGGGGCTGCAGCACTCCAGAAAACACTAACAGAATACAAAGTGATCTTTGCAAAAAGGAAAACCAGTCTGGAATTAAAAAGATATCCTTCAATAAAGTCAAGTGCAAGATAGTTCAGTCAGGCAGGAATACTCCACTTCAGACAGGACAGACAGCAACTGGCCGAGTGCTCACTCTGCAAGAAACATTCTTAAGATCACAGTAGGTCACAAAGTGAATTTTAATCAATTGTGGCATATTGTGTAAATCAAAAAACAATCCCAAACTCTAATGTCACACTTAGGTGTATGAACAAGGATAAGATCTATGACACTAAAAATAACCCTTCTATTCATAAGACCTCAGCTAGGATACTGAGTCTGATTTCAGGTATGGGATTTCAAGAAGAGCATGGAACATTTAGTTTGAGAACACTGATGAGAATCAGAAGGCCAAAGGTATAAAAAATGTGACCCAATCAGGGGAAAAAAAATTAAAGAAGGAAAAATAAAGGAAAAAAGGAATTATTCAGCTCAGAGAAAAAATGTCAAGAAAACATCATGTGGAATGTAAAGCATCCTGCAAGGAATAAACGATTAATCTGTCTGTGCACCTGGTGGATAGGACAGGAGGTAATGCATTAGGAAGTAAGGGAAATTTTCTAACAATAAGGTTAGTGAAGGATTGGAGAAGTTTCCCATAGGAAGCAGTTCTATCTTTTCACTGACGTTCCTGAAGAACAGATAAAACAAATGCCTGTCAGGGATGCTTTCGGTATAGCTGATTCTGCTTTGTAGTAAAAGAATGGGTTAAGATGACCTTTTGAAATGGCTCCCAGCTCCCTCTTAGCTCTAGTCTCTGTTCTTTCCACCATTTTGATGTACCTACAGCGATATATCTGAAGGCAGTTAAAACATTAAAAAGCACATTTCATATTTTTCCCTCCTAAAACCAGCAAATTAATGGTACTAATAAAAATGGTTTGCTCACTGATCTCCCTTAGCGTGCTCTAATTACAACACTCTGAAATATTTGTGCTTCATATGGGAGCTCTGCTTAGTACTGAGATCCAAACTTGTGTCATCTGCTTTTTCATAGCTAAATCCACAGGCAGCAATAGGCACAGACCCTAGTCCAATCTTAGTGAGACCAACAGCAAAGGAAACGGGAGCTCAGCCATTAGTTATCTTGGCATAAATAAAGATATACCTTTCCCAGACTAGGAAAAGCAATCACTGGTACATGATACACCGTCACTGCTATTAGCCTGCCTACCCTTAGCTTGCATTGCCCTTTACCAAGTGTCACTGAGCACGTTAGCCAAAACTCATCTTTCCTGACATTTCCCAGTGCAGCTCTAGCAGGTAATGCCCATGTTAAATCGGGTTCTTTCATTGGAAATGTCTGGTGGGTGCCTGAATTACAGCAGTCACAGAGTATCCCCAAGCCTGCTTACTGGGACTCCAGCCCCCACGGAGACTCAGCCAGCCCAAGCTGTTCAGTGGCTGAAAGCAGGTTTTGTCAGCTCAGCTATGCAGCAACTGCTCCTGCATTGGCAGAATCCAACTCTGGCACACACGCACAGGCTTTTCCTGGTTATACGAAAGGCTCCCAGGATGGTGCCTAGATAGATTCAGATTATTAATGCAGAGCACAGGCTTAAAACAGCATGGATGTTAGAGCAGCCCTCAGGATGCTTGTACAATGACGGGCATCCCCAATCAGAGGCAAAGCCTTGTTTGCTCTGCCCTGACCTGCACTCTGTGCAAGGGGCCATTCCTGGCCCCTTGTCTTCTGCTTACACAGCAGCTTCATGCTGCTGGGTATCCCTGTGCACAGCTCTACATTTGGTCTCTCTTAATGATGACCTTCCCAGAAGAGCAGCAGTTATGTTGCCCTCGCCCCGTCACCTCTAGGCAGGTATGAGTTGCCTCATTGTCAGAGTGGAAGAGGAAGATGAGAGTCCTTCATGTGTCTGGGCAATGAATGGTCCCAGTTCTGTGGGCAGCTCACAGGGTCCTGCTCCTGGCACCCAGAGCCCTGCCCCTTTGATGCAGACATTGTTTTGGCCTGTTTACTGGAGGAAGCAGCAATAATTTTCCAGCCCAAATGAAGCCATTGCCTCTAGCCTATTCACAATGTCGAGCACTTCCAGCACCTAGTGCAGGACGGTATCACAACAGTCTTTCTGAACCTCTTACCGTTAACTGCTCAGATACTTTCATGAAACAAAATACCTTTCTGGACTATTACCCTACAGTTTTACTCTATATCCAGTACACTGCCTGGCCAAGAATAACAAATAAAAAGAGAAGATGTTCCAATCCTTTATATCTGGAGGGAAAAAGAGAAGAAATAAAAAGAAAATAAAAGGAACTATTACCTATTGCAGCCCTTCTGGCAGCCAAAATACACAGTAAACGTTGGGAGGGCATGCCTCAGAAATCTTGTCTTTTATATGGAATGTGTCGTTAAGACTAGATTAACCAGTCTGAATTCATAAAATACAAAACCTGAACGTTTATTCAAAATTTAGGCCAAATGTCAAGCTACTTTGAGATTCACAAACAAAACCAGACTTGTACTACCTCCCCTTTACATTATTTTTTGGTCTTGCCCAGCACTGAAATACTTCAGCACCTGGGCTCTGTCTAAGCAAAACCCAATCATGCTGGAATGTCACCAGAAAAACCTCATGCATTCATCCAGATTTTGCACTCTTGAGAGATTTAGGTAAATGGGATAAGCTTGCAGATTCTTTCACCTTTCAGAAGCTTTCTTGTCCTCAGTAATTTTTCATTTTCTGAATATTTCTCTACTTCAGCAGAGAGAGCAAATGCTAAGGATGTGCCATACATACTAACCACTAGCGAAACTAGGTTGAAAGAGAAAGCTTTTATCAATTAAGTTGCAAGGGGCATTAAGAGAAGACAGCTCTTTTTAATCAGGAAGATTGTCCTTCCTTTCTGAACATCGGTATTTTAATTCCAATAATAAACCTCCCATGACCACAGAGAATTGTTAGCATATAGCTCTCATCAGCCAACGGTATCTTTCTTGGTCTAAGAAGAGCAAAATAGGTTCATAATATTCTCTTTTTCCAAAGACTATTAATACAATGTCTTCTAGGGAACACATCAGGCTACCCACTACCCATTTATGAAGACTTCTTCACTTGCAACATCCTTTCCTTTTCGATACGCACTCTCCCATGGGAAAAGAAAGCAAATCCATATTTAACAGAGTGTCCCCCCCAGAACCAGCAGAAGGAGAAATGCATGTTTCTGCACTGAGAGTGGGCACGCTGGATGTGAGATAATGTGTCAGAAGGAAGAAATCACAGAGAATTTTCCTTTATATTTAAATATAATACTACTATTACACTAACATATATATTCTGCAACATGGATCACAATTAAGTCACTGTTTTGGATAATAAATGATCATGTTTACTAATTTTACTCCTTTTGAAAGTCTAATACATGGGAGTTTTGAGATAAACTGAAAGACAAAGAAAGACAACCCAATGTCTTTGCATTTCTAAATGAGACCAACAGTGGCTCACAAAAGCCACAGGAAAGTTTGTGACTGTGGTATGAGAAAATTTAAGTAGTATCCATTGAGTCACAATTTACCTTCAATGCTTTAATTTTAAAAGATATCAGGAGATAAAGTAAACTAAAACATAAAATTGGCTACCATACGTTTTTCTTGTGTGGCACAGAAGATAAATGTTTCGTCTTGTGAGTGTTAAGGTTTTTCAGCAATGAACAACTTCCTCTTGGCTCTTGTCACCTCCTCCACCCTTTCCTTTCACCCCCCAGAATATTCTAGTACCTCTGTTAATGACACAGGTCCTCTGGCATGTTGCCACCCTAAACACATCTGTGAAGGCTGTACGAATCAGCAGCCATTCCACACTGGCTACAATTAAATGCAAGAATGGCAGGAAGTATCAAAGAAATTTCCAGCAATAACTATTCTGAATGTGTGTCACATCCTTTCCTCAAAAATATCAGTCTTTTGGGGGTATATAAGTTTACTATCTTATGATACAGACAGGGAGTTAGTGATTTGCCCGTGGTAATGCAGAATATCTGCTGGAGCTGTGTGGTGGTGCATTCCCCCCACCCCTCTCTGAGCCTTGCTACAATCTCAGGAATTCTGTGAGCCACCCTAACCCACTCATTCGCAACAAGCTGAACTAGGACTCCAGTGTCTCACCATGATTTCTGTCTTATATCCTAAAATCACCTCGTTTTTATGAAAGAAAGAGTAAGCATTTCAGATGGACCAAATTAACAGTCACTGAAAATTGCCAAATTGACGGGTCTTGGCACAGATCTTCTATTATTACGGTTCTCTAAAACACCACTACAATTTTGGTGGACAGAACAGGGAAGTTAGAGCTTAAAATTATGAGAACTATGTTGCACCAGCAACAGGGCTGAATCACTCCATAGGGGATAATTAAGTAGATAGTCAGTGCTATAGATAATGGATCAGCTCTGCTATAATACTCAGTTTTGAGGCACATCAATGCAAAACTTGTCATCCTGATATACAGAAAGTGGCGTAACATCCATAATAATATGTGCTAACAAATGCATGCAGATAACCAATCCTGGATCGTGGTGCTGCTAATATGACAACAAAATGAGGAACTGCAGGATGCTACAGTTAACAAAAGGGGAGTAATGTATGTGCAGATGGCCACCCTGACCTGGGGTGTCACCAAGGGGCAGCACATGTAAAACTGTAGGACATTATATGCAACAGTTGGGAGGTGCAAGCTTGGCAGAATTGATAACCAAGGTAGGAATTACCAGGGCAGATCTATCGTAAATACTAGTTAAAGGTATATAGTCAACAAAACCAGTGCTTGAGGAGAAAGAGTAACCAGAGTTGCGCATTTTTGGGGAGGGGATAATGGGAAGGACCTAGTGGTGAGTAAATGGAGAAGAAGGGAAAGTAAAGTGAAACCACTCAAATGATTGGATCTGACTTGCTTCTTTGTTCAGGGCACATGAGGTGCTCACCCTGGTGTTGATCAGGAAGACTCCAGAGGGTATAGACAAAACACACTGACTCTTCAGTTTGTTCCTTTCTTATTTCACAGTTGTCAGTGCACTGGTATTTGAATGTATATTGAAAGCAATGGTAGATGCTGTGTGTTTGAAAGCCAAGGACATTGTACCAAAAAGGCTGTGCTAAATCAATGAACGGTTTGTCCACCCTAAGAATGCTGCACAAAATCACAAGCCTTTTAGAGCCTGAAAGGTACCAGTAAACTGGAAAGGACTCAGAGAAATGCAACAACAAATGATTAAGAGACAGATGGACTCCTGAAAAAAAAATTATATTACAAGAACTGAGTAGTCGGGATAAAAGGAGGTCATGTAAGGTAAAGACTGTAAATAACAAGGATAAAATAAATTATTTAAGACTGCAAAAGGAAATCTAATCCACTGTCACTGAATAATACTGAGTAGAGGAAAATTCAGTCAGCAAATCTGGAAACAAAATGTTTCTTTTCTGGTCCGACAGGTTGAAGAATGGCCTTCCAAAGGATATGGTGGATACTGTATGGCCTGAAGAAATTTAAACTTAGAATCACAAAAATCAAGAAGAAGAGATGACAGCAGGGGTGGAAAATCTGTCTGGAAATAGTGAGCGAATTCTATGTGCTAAGAGACTTCCCTATTTCTCATTTCTCCTTTTTACATGTTTATTATGGCAACAGTGGGGAAGGTTGTATATGTATGTTTTATCGTTATTACTATTTCATGTATACGTTGAGGACAACTTCTTTAACCTCCTAGCTAAATATTCATCAAGAAATTGTGTTTCCCTCAGAAACATTTGTATAGTAATGATACTATTTTAAAAGTTTTGAAGTCTGGAATTGATCACAAATATTTCAAAGTTCACCTAAATATCTTGGAAAGGTTAATTACTCATTTTCCTTGATTAGATGATCACTTGCAATGCAAATATTACTGTGTGAGGATTTAAATTTCTGAATTTTGGAAAAATCTATGCACGTAGCTTTGAAATTTGCCTTTCAAGTTTGTGCCAGTTGCACAATCAGTGGCAACATCAAGTGAATACACAAGGGAGTTGCACTTAATCTTAATAGAAATAAACTGATTAAACATATTTATTCATAGAAACTTTCTTGCAATGTTTGTTTTGCTCTAATTTAAGTATACAGTGCTGTCAAATTTTGGAAAAATCTATGCACGTAGCTTTGAAATTTGCCTTTCAAGTTTGTGCCAGTTGCACAATCAGTGGCAACATCAAGTGAATACACAAGGGAGTTGCACTTAATCTTAATAGAAATAAACTGATTAAACATATTTATTCATAGAAACTTTCTTGCAATGTTTGTTTTGCTCTAATTTAAGTATACAGTGCTGTCATTCCTGAGTAGACATACAATAAACCAGAATGTTCAGCATTGATTTGAGGGGGGATTTTGGAGTAGGCCTTTTGGCTGCAGATCAGGAAAACATTTAAATCCATACCTTTTCAAGGCAGAAAAAATCAAATATTTTCTCAGAACGAGGACACTTTTAATTGCCTCCTGAACAAATGATTTAGGACTGTAAATTGTTATGTGTGGACAAATGGGGTCTATGAATCCTTTATCCCACCATCATATCCTAATATAATCATAGAATCATAGAATGGTTTGGTTGGAAGGGACCTTAAAGACCATCTAGTTCCAACTCCCGACCAGGGGCAGGGACACCTTCCACTAGACCAGGATGCTCAGAGCCCCATCCAACCTGGCCTTGAACACTTCAAGGGATGGGACATCCACAGTTTCTCCGGGCAACCTGTGCCAGTGCCTCAGAACCCTCACCGGGAAGAATTTCTTCCTCATATCTAATCTAAATCTTCCCTCTTCCAGTTTAAAGCTATTGCCCCTTGTCCTATCACTGCATGCCCTTGTAAAAAGTCCCTCCCCAGCTTTCTTGTAGG
>NW_009600912.1:16145-17539 GCF_000690535.1 Cariama cristata
GCCTGTAAAGGTCCCTCTGGATGGCATCCCTTCCCTCCAGCGTGTTGACTGCGCACGCAGTTTGGTGAGGATGCACTCAATCCATGTCCATGTTGCTAATAAAGATGTTAAACAGCACTGGTCCCAATATCGACCTCCGAGGAACACCATTTGTCACTGGTCTCCACTTGGACATCAAGCTGTTGACCACAACTCTTTGAGTGCGACCATCCAGCCAATTCCTTACCCACTGAGAGGTCCATCCATCAAATCCATGTCTCTCCAATTTAGAGACAAGGATATAATGTGAGACAGTGTCAAATGCTTTGCATAAGTCAGCTAGATGACATCATGTCAGTTGCTCTTCCTTTATCCACCAATGCTGTAACTCTGTTGTAGGTCACCAAATTTGTTAGGCACGATTTGCCCTTAGTGAAGCCATGTTGGCTGTCACCAGTCACCTCCTTATTTTCCATGTGCTTTAGCATAGTTTCCAGGAGCATCTGCTCCATGATCTTGTCAGACACAAAGGTGAAACTAGCTGTCCTGTAGTTCCCCGGGTCTTCCTTTTTTCCCTTTTTAAAAATGGGGGTTATGTTTCCCCTTTTCCAGTCAACGGGAACTTCATTGGACTGCCACAACTTCCCAAATATGATGGATAGTGGCTTAGCCATTTCATGTGCCAGTTCCCTCAAGACCTGTGGATCCATCTCATCAGGTCCCATGCTGACGGCTAGTCACCAGTGGTGTTCCCCAGGGCTCAGTTTTGAGGCCAGTACTGTTTAACATCTTTATTGATGATCTGGATAAGGGGATAGAGTGCACCTTCAGTAAGGTTGCAGATGACACCAAGCTGGGTGGGAGTGTTGATCTGCTTGAGGCTCTACAGGAGGGCTCTGGACAGGCTGAATCTATGGGTCGAGACCAACTGTATGAGATTCAACAAGGTCAAGTCCCGGGTCCTGCACTTTGATCACAATAACCCCATGCAATGCTACAGGCTTGGGGACGAGTGACTGGGAAGCTGCCTGGCAGATAAAGACCTGGGGGTGTTGGTCGACAGCTGGCTGAACATGAGCCAGCAGTGTGCACAGGTGGCCAAGAAGGCCAACAGCATCCTGGCTTGTGTCAGAAATAGTGCGGCCAACAGGACCAGGGCAGTGATCATCCCTTTGTACTCTGCGCTGGTGAGGCCGCACCTCGAATACTGTGATCAGTTTTGGGACCCTCACTACAAGGAGACTGAGCTGCTGGAGCGTGTCCAGCGAAGAGCAACAAAGCTGGTGAAAGGCCTGGAGAACAAGTCTTATGAGGAGCAGCTGAGGGAGCTGGTGTTGTTCAGCCTGGAGAAAAGGAGGCTGAGAGGAGACCTGATCACTCTCTACAACGACCTGAAAGGAGGTTGTAGCAAGGTG
>NW_009600913.1:0-17744 GCF_000690535.1 Cariama cristata
CAGAGATTGTGGGGTAGTTTCTTCAAATTCAGTCTTCCTTCCAAAATGTATAGTCCTGTTTGCTATAAACACATCTCTCGAGAGAGGTGAAGATGCTGCACATACGTATTGCTGCCCTTAGGACTTCTCCAGTTCTCTTCTGCACCTTTTTTTTTTTATGCTGGACTTTACATCAGCCATCACCCAACAGAAGTACCAAACACCTATGTCATATTTTTTAATACAATTTGCTGTTCCTCCCCCAACATTTAACCCTGTTGCAGAGTCCTTCAAGAAGCTCTCCCTTGTGCCTCTTAAACAGCTGGAAGTGCTGCTTTTTTTCTTTTTTTTTTGGGTGTGTGTGTGTGTGTGTGTGTGTGCCGTGGGGCAGAGGGAATCCCTGGCAAGTCTGCAGGGGGGGTAAACAGACACAATTTGGAAGGTGCCTTGAGGAGGCAATACTGATACCCTCCCTATATGCCTGTATCTTTCCCCATTTGGGTCAGGATAGGCAGCCTCACCCTTTCAAATGCAAATATTTTTCATGGAGAACACAGACCTGTCACGGAGAGGATGATACTGTATGGAGAAGTTTAGGAAATGACAACAAAGAGTTGGGGTTTCACAGAGCACTTTGCATGGAAAAAAGAAAACAACCCTCACTGAATAAAAAATCCCAGCTGCCAATTCCAGCTGACCTACCATCTTAAGTAATTTTCAGCAGTAATAATCAACATGTGTTGTATATATTGTACGCTGAAAATAAGCAGCACCCTGTAGCCTTAAGAAGGAGAAATGGGAGAAAACGACTCCAGATTCAGCAAAAGCAGAAAAGGATGCTCTTCACACTGGTGTGCAGACCGCTGGGGCCTACGGACCGTTTCCGAGGTTTGGGAGTTCAGATGGGCTCTACAGCAATCGCGGCAGCAGCATTTCCAGAGGCACCCACCTCTCCCCTGGAAAAAGTGTAGGGGCTGCTGCCAACATAGCGCTGCTGCTGTAGCTCCAAGGCGAAATTTTTAGGGTGACCTTTCTATGTCTCTGACGGAATCGACGCCGCCTCCATTTCATGCGTTTCACATAGGACGCAAACTCTGAGGCCAAGGCAGAGAAGTTGCTTTCTGGAAAAAGCAGCTGTGCGCTTCGGGCTGTGGAATGCCAGGGGAAGAGGAGCGGGAATATTTGTGGCGATGCTGAAAGCTATAAATGTCTCATCATGCATACTTAATATGCTTTTGAGACCATTTCAGCCTTTTAGGGGGTGGCAGCTCTCGCTATGGAAGTCTCGTTAATTTGTTAAAGGTTTTCAGTGCCATATACTAATTGCAGCATCTTGGTTCAACCTTGAGCCTCCTACAGTAGTTCTTGGCGATTACTCTATGTGTAACCCATGTTACAAATTCCCCCTGGCCCTTTCGGTCTTATCTTGCAGAAGATTTTCTGAACTTAAGGTTGCAAATGCAAATACCTCATTCATTCGCAGCCTCCTCTTTCAAGGAAACATTCTCTATCCTATGCAAATACATGTGCTAGGGATGTATGAGCTGTTTCTCTTGGTTTCTCAATATAGTTTTGCATAGCAAAGGCAGAAAGCTAATTTCCTCCTCTCCATCACCCCCCCCAACCCTACACACATTCCCACTTCCCTGCTCCCAGTGCTGTCGCTTGCTGGGAGACTGAGTAGGTTTAGGGATGCTCTAGATAAAATCTTTGCCCCACTTAGTCCTTCCGGACACGCATTCAGCCTGACACATATGCTTTTGAAAGGCTCGGGTCGGTCATTCCACGTGTGTCTTGTTTTGCTAATTCAGTGGAAAATGCCAGAGAGCTCTGCCTCCCTCCCTAATTAGGCAGGAACCAAAGCTGCCATTGTATTGTGGCTGCGATCATGCTACTACTCCTATAAATTATTCACTGTATCGCAGTGTAATCTGCTGTTATGTTCAAAATAGGTCAGCACGAATGTCCCCAGTGAAATTTCTAAGTGACAACAGCTGATTCTAGCTTTGTCCCCAGAAAAGAGTGACCACTCCAATTCGGCAATTGCCAATTATGCTCCACTTCCATCTCCCTGCCAGCTCCAGTGCACCTTCACAAACACTAATTCCCAGCGAGGGTAACCCCACGTTATACTTGAGACAACCAAGCCAGAGTTCCTAAATTACCTGCTGGGTTTTGCCAGAGCACTTTGCTTTCTATTAACCTTTGCTCCCAGGCCAAAGAGTAAATCAGGATTATCACAGAAGAGATTATCATCTGAGAATACCTAAATGCTCTGCTCCTCCCAGTCACCCGGAAAGCTTCTCGCAAGCGCCGAGCAGGATTTTCTGGCTGATATGCATCAGTTACACATCGCTCTGGGGGGTGGATCTAAGGAGAAGTACTTCACTTTTCCCATTGCCCCACAGGCTCCAGCCCACTGCATCCCCCAAACCAGCAGAGCAGGAGGAACCCCTGGCTTTCAGGTCCGTTGCAGACGTATCTAGAGAAACCTGGAAAAGGGGAGCAGGACCTGATAGTCTGGAGAGAGGTCTGGGGGGAAACCCTCTTTCCCCCATAAGACTCGGCAGGAGGGAGAACCCTGTGAGGACTCTCGTCAAAATGTGGGATATTGCTGCGGTTTCCCGACTTACTGTGAGGATGCCTATTATGCAGATGCAAAGACTTAGCCCAGTCCTGCGTGACTTCATTCACCTGAAAGCGAGGGTTGGTGGTGGGTGGCAACGCTCAGCAGATCATGCAGATAACAATTCGCACGGAGGTCACTCGTTAGCATGGTCGGATCAGCCAGAGGCCAAAGGAGGTGGGGGGGATGCGTGGGCAAAGCCTGGCTTTGAGCTTTGGATGTCTGTGGTAGATCAGGCCTGCCCTAGACTTTAAGGAAGATGATTTGTATGTGGGCTTTTTCTGTTTTGTAACTCCTCTTTGCTGGGTTTCTGTGTAATTCCCTTGCTCAGAGGGGGTGCCTGGAAGCACACGGCATCTTCATATCGCTGAAGGATGCCCCATAGGACATCTCTAGCAGGTATCACACCCAGGCAAGTCTTCTGTGGGAACACAGGTAGCAAACCTGAGTGCTCTTACCTGTGGGCCTTGGTCCAAAAAAAGAGGTGAATGATCATATTTCAGAGTGGGGAGCATGGCTGGTGCCAGAACCATCACTTGGAAAGGCTTTTAGGGGAGAAGTAAAAGACAAGAGCCTGACCCCTGCCATGAGCAATCTGGGCAAGACACGAGCTTTAACTTGCTCACCGTATGCAAGTTCACCATCACTCTTCCCAGCGAAACATATTAAAGTGTCGCCGCAACTCTCCTACTCTCTATACTACACCCTGCCCATGCTGCTCTTTGGGTTGACTCTGTTCCCATATCAATCCCTTCTCCGTCAGCTGAACCTGGCTTGCGCTGCTCATCATCCTGTAACACTTCTTGCTCTCCTTCTAAAAGAGTTTGATACCCACTTGCTTTTCACTGCTGACATCCTCTAACCACTGTGCAACCATTTCCCCCCTTTTACTTCCCATCGCTGTGTTGCTGCTCCACCCTCGAGTTCCTCATTTCTCGTGATGTTGCTTTTGCAAAGCTTTCCACCTGCAACTCTCGGTGCACTTTGTGAGAAAAAGGTTGCTTGAGTTGATCTTCTGCAGTGGTTCAGGAACAGACCCAATCTTCTGGGAGTTCTGGTCAGACGCTCAGCACAGCTGGATCTTTGGGAATAACTGAAGTTTAATGCCGTGGTTGTGCCCTGTGGCACGCTGGTCAGGACACACTTGGAAGACCAACGAACAGCTATGGGTGTGGAGGGAGAGGACTAGGGACAGAGAAGGGAGTTTCCTTTAGCTTTTAAGGTACCGCAAGAGATAACGCTTCCCATAGGTAATCCTTCTTTTATCTTTTCTTTGTCCCACCTTGCTGCATTTGTGGTGGCCTCAGATAGCTGTCTTCAGAGCAAGAACACTTCCCAACGACAGCCTGTCCCTCTGGCAGCATTTGAAGATAGCAACTTAACTAAGGGCGGCATATGCACAAGCGTACACCCTTCCTGCTCTCACGTATCTAATTTGGGGAGCAGGATGAAGGAGCCACCGATTGCTTTTTTTTTTTTTCCCCTGGAACTGCCTCCATTTCAAAATCCGCCCGGATGCCTCTGCTGGGCAGGTTTTGGGTAGCAGTGCTGATGGAGGGTTGGGGGGAGCAGCACATTCCAGTTTCTCAGACTGCTTAGCAACCAGGGCCGGCTGAGCCGCTCTTAAGTGGAGGCCAAGTGTGTGGATGGCATGTCTAGTACCGCAGCTCTCGCCTTATTTCTTTCCCCTCTCTTGGTTTTGAAAAGCATTCCTTGTTTTCTAATTAAGGCGCATGAAAAACTGCTGGAAACTTATTTTTGCTTTCCTGGACAGCTGGAAGTCATCTACGCAATGCGATGATCAAAGCTATGGTAGCGATTAGAGATCTGAAGCGACAGGTATGGTGCTGTCAGCCTGCTTTTTGGGAGGGTGGCTGTCAACCTCTTCCATGCTGTTGGCAATGGGCTGGTTTGAAGCCCTGCTGCTGGACAGCCTCGAAACCCTTTCTCCCACCTTGCTCGGAGGAATGCGGAGGGTGGGACGCAGTGCTTCCCACCGGTCTGTGGCACGTGAGATAGGTACCTGCTCGGGGCTGCCTTTCCCAGTACCACCAACACGTATAAGAACAAGAAGGCCCTGTTAGACCATCTCCAGGAAAGGATTTGGCTTTGTAGCCAAAAAGTTGATCTGATCCCAACTTCCTCGTTGGGTTCCTCTTGAATCTTTAAGTAATCTCTTTGCTGTTTCTTGCCTCTCAAGTGCCCAGACCTGGCTCCCTGCCACAAACTTTATATTCCATCACGACAGCGGGCTGAGCTCCCCACTGTGTCTGGGGGTCTCTTAGGATTGATGCCGTCTCTGCCCATGTTACGGGGCAGCAATGCCTGCTGCTGAAACTTGCTGGCTACATCAGGACTGCAGTTAAAACATGCACCCAGCCCATGTTCACCTCCAGACTCCCTTTACAGCCTCACCTGCACTTGAGAGGCAAATTTTGGGCAAGCTCTGAAGCACGGAAGAGGAGAAAGCCTTTCTTTGTACATACCCAAGCACACTCTGGTTAGCGGTCCCAGGCATGGCTGCGCCAGCCCCATCCTTGTCCACCCCATGCTATGAAGCAGGCAATTGGCCTGGAAGGACCAAGGATCACGAAGGATGGTTATTATATGGGGCGAGACACTGTGGGATGTGTTAGCAACCACCAAAGGTATCCCAGGTCCATGATGGGAAGAGCGAGGCGGGTGCCCTCCCGGAGCAGCGTAGAGACAGCCTCTGCCTTCCTCTTGCTCAGCCTGTCCCACAGGTCACGGCAAGAAGGGAAGGAGCTGCAGGGATGAAGAGCATGGTCTGGGGAAAATGATGGTCAGGCAGGAGAAGGATGCAAAGGCTGGGGTGGAGGGAAAGGAGCAACTAATGCCAAACAAGTTTCAAAATCAAGTGCCACGCACAAACCCTGCGGTGCTGCATGTCTGTATTCCTGCATGTTCCTAATGTGGCGGTTTTGTGATAGGAACCCAGGAAGAGTCCTCTGGGGCAAAGGCTCCAAGAAATTTCCATCCTCGGTTACGCTAGTATAAACCCAGAATTGCCCTGAAATCGTTTCCAGACAGACAGCAGTGTGGGTGACCCAGCCAGGTCCGCAGTGTGGCCAGCGACCCAAGCCAACCACGCTCCTCTCCTTCTCCTGGGCCACCGTTCTGCACAGAGGATTGCAGCTTTGAGAAATTATTTTCATTCCCTTCCTACCTCCGAGATACTGCCGCGGCCCTCTTTTCCTCATCCGTGCATATTTCTGCGGCTTAAATATAGCAAATATAAAACAAGTGCAGCGCACACGAAATGCCATTCGGGGGAGCGCAATGAACACACTGCCTCTGTAACATAATGAGCCCCAAGTGCACCTGCCAAATATTTGGACTGAGATTCCAAAGGAGAAGGGGGGTCCACAGCATGGAGAAGCTCATGACCAAACCCTCAAGCCAGTACCCTTATGCATCTTTTGGGGGGATACAGGCTGCTTGTTGGTCCCGCCTGCCTTCGCCTGGACGTGTTTAACCACTCGCAGCCATCGTTTCCTCTAGGAAAGGTGATGAGCAGCTTTTCCTGCCCTGTCACTGGAGCTGTGAGTAGATTTGAATTAAAAAATCCCAAATACTACGTAACGTAAGGCAAAGAAATAGTGTTTTTTTAGGGGTGTGGTCTGGCTTTGTGGCTGAGGTTAAATGACAGGAGTTCAACCACGCCAGTTTTTGAACATCTGACCCTGGGTGCTATTTTCAGCACAGTGATTTTTGAAGTGATTAACGACAACAGCTTGGCACTAATCAGTGGCTGGTGTTGCTGATTAAGCTAGCTCTTCCTTGGCTCACACCAGGCATCAGGAATAGAATGGGCAGGAAGCTCCCCGGAGCGACAGAAGAGGCAGAGCAGATCAGGACCTCCCCAGCTGCCTGCTTTTCCATGGGAAAATCAAAAAAAAAGCTATAGCCTTCCAATTCCAGAGCTGAGCTCAGCAGTGCTGGAGGGCTCTGCTCCTCTTATGGCTTTGTTTTCCTTCGACAATATTTTTATAGGGACCCCTTTCAAAATCCCACCCCTCTCAATAACAAAAGTTCCTCCCTTGTTAAATGTATGCTAGTATCGCCAGCGTGGCACTCCTCGCATATGTTTGTAGGAGGATCTCAGAGATGTTCTCCAGCTTCAAATCTATCTACATCTATAAAATCTCTCTTTTCCCCAAGACGCTCAAGGAAATTTGTTAGTTCAGTGTGAAGGCTCCACGATATGACCCAATCCTTCAGTCCTAATGTAACCCAAACTCCCCAAATAATTCGATTTATAAATCAGACAGATTGTCCAGATGCCACCCCAGAACGCGGGGGCTCTCTAGAGGAAACAGGCCCTGCTCGCTCTGCTCTTTACATCACCACCACTAAGAAACTGCAGTGACTTCTGGTCTGCTGGTGATGTTTGAGATGGAAAAAGATCTCCTTTGCTCCGTGATACCTCCGCTAGCTCCGTGACAATACCTGGGCCCTGTCCTATCTTTTTCTTCTTCCTTCTCGAGTGAGAAAATGCAGCAAGTGGGACTCCAAAACTTACAGGGAGCTCTCTGTTGCCAAACTGCGCTTCTACACAGACGCAACCACCCCGCTAAAATGAACACGATGCCTTGTAGGTCGCATCCATGTTCACAACAGAGCTCTTCCACTGCCCTGAGCTACCACAAAGTGAGAAGGATACCAACAAAGTTCTATTTATGCCACGGAGCCTGAATGCTGGCCAGCCTCGTTAGCCACCGGCATCTTAATCAGAAAGTTCAAAGTGCTGTAGGGCAAACTTTATAAGCTCATCTCCAGGAGCGTCCTGCAGGAATCCTTGAAAACTTGAAGTCTACGGTAATGACAATACGTTCACAGAGCTTTCAGCCATCCCGTTGAGCCCTCGGAGAGGGTGTCCCTCTCTTCTGCCTCAGGCAGCTCTGACACCCCTCGAGGAAGCTCCCGGATCGCCAGTTGGCCACTGCCGTTCCCAAACCATAGGCGCACTCCTCAGGAGAGCCCGGGGAGATTTCTGCTCCGGTATTGCACTGCATGAAGAGAGGATCAGCTTGCACAAAAGCTGATCGCTATGGGTGACTTCCCCTCGGGCTGGGCACGGGGTGGGCAGGAAGGCAGGGCTGGCCCGGCGAGCAGCCTGGCATGATGAAAGAGGAGATGTTGCAAGCCCTTGTGTGTGATGCCACCTCGGCCACTTCTGTCTGAGTTTTTGGGGCAGTTTTGGGTTTTGCTTCCCAGGGAGATCATTTCACCTGGGCTTGACTATTTGTGGGGCTGGGCTATTTTCGGTGCCTATTCTTCTCTGTGGAATGGCTCGTTATTAATTAGAGGCGGGGTCATGCGGTGCCCCGACGACGGGAGTAAAAGGCCTGACGTGGGCAGTAAAGGCCAGGGCTTGTCCTGGCACGGCTCTGGTGAGTGATGCTACAGGAACAACCTGGGCGCTGAGGTCCCCCACCACAGTGCAACCGGGCAGCACCAAATGTGGGCAGTTTTCCCAGTGGGGCATAACTAAAAGCATGGCTGTGCCCCGGGGGAACCTAACCCCCGGCCGGTGTGGGCAGCCCCTTAGCTACTGAGTCCTGTTTAGAGGCAAAGTACAAATAGAATATCGCTTTAGTGGTAAGTGGTTGCTGCAGGGCTTCCTAGCTGGGACCTGCTATCACAAAGATGAGTCTACCCGGCTCCTGCAGAGGATCTAGCTCCCGTTGCCCTGCCTGGGGACCAGGCATCCCTATGGACAGGCGTGCTGCCCTACGGGCACAGGCCACGCTTGTGCCCACTGCTGCCAGGCTGGTAGCAGGGGACTGCCACGGGCAGGGCAAGAGCCAGAGGCTTCCAGCAGTGAGGGATTCCCATTTCCATGCTCTGAATTGGCACCTGGAGGGGCTTCTTTTTTGCATGCCTGTCGTCCCTCCTTCTCATATGCACAACACATGCACTCACTATTGACTATAAGGGGAACTTAAGGCAACCAGCTTGAGGAGTTAGACCCTAAATATCTAAGAAGATTGGAATAGAAGTGATTCGAACTGCCCCAATTTGGGTGCAGCCAGATGTGCCATTTGTTCAGGCAGGGACTGGGTTGTAGTGGGACTTGCCCCAAAATCCCACTTTATTTTCTCACTCGCTCCCTCTGTGGCTTCCTTTCTTTCCACCTCACTTTTTGCCTTTCCATCTTTTTACCAACTATTTGAACCCTAGGCATCATTTCCAAACTCTGAACTTTCCAGTTCCCAGACTACCTGCAATTAAACCACAGTAAGCCCATGTCAGCCCCCGTAAATTACGCAGCGTTAAGCCTATTGTGCTCAGAATTTCCATAGCGATTTTACTTCACCTGTTTTCCAGTTGCCAAAGACACAGGAATATGAGTGGCTTTTCACAGCATAAATGTTTTCCTGCACCTTCCCCACCCGATCTTTTTTTGGGGTGTGCAAATACACACACGTACACTCACCCTCCTTGGCAGGAGGACTGTGAATTTTGGCAGTGAAGAAGGACGGCTTAGGTGGCAGCCGCAGCGGGACCCCTCTTCAAACCATTTCCCTGCTCTTAGATGCCAGATCAAGACAATATTACTTAAAATTCCTTGGAGCCTGACAACACCCCTCACCTCCCCAGCGATGCTGAGATAGAGGGGAAATCCTATCATTAGGAAATCATCCCACCATCAACATTTTAATGCCTCTGTGACATTGTTAAGCGCTTGACTACTCTCCCCTCTCTCTCTAATTCATGTTCTCAGACTATTTTCATTCCTCACCTTTTAACTCTGCACTTCCTGACCCGGTATTTTTGTGACTGTCACACCCTGAGTGCACCAACCCCACGGCTTTGGTTTTAGCATCCCGGCGGGCGGAAGCTCATTTCAGAGGCGGCTGAGTTGTGCCTCGAATTGTTAAAGGGGTGAAGTTGTTTACGCCAGTAGCTCACGCTAGCCAAGGCACATTTATTTGGTGACTTTAATGATGGGACTGGGTGACAAAAAGCTTGTGTTTCACCAAGCTTTGTAAAGACACTATCAAAAAACAAGAGGGAAAAAACAAGTGAAAAGCTTCAGCCTTTGGTGAGACACTTGTTTTGCAAGCTTAGAAGGCGGCCCGAGCACACCTAACCAGTGGTTTCTCTCTGGCTTGTACATACCTTCCTCTTTTCTCTGAGGGCTGGTTAAATGCCACTTGTTTGTTTGACCTGTTTTTTCCCCTCACTGTGGTTATTATTAGTGATCTAGAAATACTGTCGACAAATATGAACCAAACAAGTTGCCTTCAAGAGAAGGAAACAACAAAAAGATCAAAGATCTTTAATTAAAAAATAGGGAGACAACAAAGCAGCAAGTGTCTCTCATTTTGATCTTTTTTTAAATTTCAGGCCTCACGGACTCAATCGCTTCTGCTTCGGAAATGGAGCGCGATGCCCTGTTAAAAATAGCCCTCCAGCTGCCCGGGACAGCTGGAAGTGCCGGGGGGCCGGAGCAGTGCGGGTAGGGCGGTGCGGGGGCACCCAGGGTGGGGACGGGCATCTCACACTGACCCCTCCAACCACAAAAAGCTCTCTCCCCCCTCTGCATAACTCTGTGTCTGCCCATGGACCACAACCAAAAAGAAGCAGCTGCGAGAAGCAGGTGAGCAAAGCATTTTGTGTAAACAAGAATAAGCGAAAATACTTCCTAAGAGAGCACCCTCTTTTCCACGCCGTCCTTGTCCTGTGTGTTAAGTAGGGCTGCCCACGCTCTTGGAGCAAGGTGCTTCAATCTGAGTTTATAGGCCAAACATCTCTGACTAGGATCTATCTATCTGCTTGAAGCAGACACCGTTGCCTTGGTGATGAAGCGATGGGACTTCTCTTCCCCTGGGCTGCAGTGAGTACGGCACACGCATTCTCCGTCTCCGGGAAGGCGAGATAAGCCGAAAGGACGGGCAGGGCTGGTGGGACCTGTGAACGTTTTTGGGATGATGATCTGTTGTCTCCCAGCAGTCAGGGAGGAGAAGGTCCCATGCTTAATCTTTACTAAAGCCTGCTCAGATATTAGGCACTTATACACCAGAAAAAGTAGACGTGTCAAACCCTGCGGTGAAAACGTAGGAAGAACTGTATCTCTGTATATCTCTGAGGTAGACATCCGCTGGAATACCGTACTGATATGACATGAATATCCTCAGAAGACATAATTTGCTTAAAGTTGAATCAGTTTGACGGGCTCTGTGGGGAGGGGAGATACCTGAGCTGGTTCTCACCAAAGCGGGGATGGCGGTGAGGGGAGAAGGGCTGGCTGGCTATGGCACGGAAAGAAGCCTGGTCCCATGGGTCACGGACAAGCTGTGACACCAATGTCCCCGCATGACTTTTAGACAAGTGACTGCAGCTGTATGTCCAAGGAAAGCATAGCGTCTTGTATCGCTTTAGGGGAAGAGAAAGGTTGCTTAACCTGAATTGTTGCTGAATAAAGAGCAGGTCTCATCTTTAAGTTAACATCCAAGATTTATCCTCGTTTTTCTCTAACATCAGCAGCGATGTTACAATAGACCAGGTGGTGCACATAACCATGAACAGCAGCTACCTTTTGTTTCAGCTAAGCCTCAAAGCTGATCCCAAACCCCAGAGCTAAAACTCTTTTCTCTCTTAAAAAGGGCAGGCAGGCTTTACAAGGATGTAAAGGCATCTGGTACATTTTTGAAACATACTTTAAAAGTTTGATGCAGTTACTGTTCTGCTGGGAGCCTTGACGGGCGGCAATGCCGGAGCGTGTCTGTGTGCCATAGCAGCGTGTCAGTCCTGGGCAAGGGGGGGGCCCTGGGACTCTGACACCGTGCAGTCCATCGTCTAAAGTGGTGGCCTCTGGTCCACTGAACCGGAGTATGCACACACTTACTGAAGGGTATGAAAAAGACAGCTTTGGGGTTTTTTTTTCCCCCCATACTTTGGAAACAGGGATGGGATTTTGTGTCGACTCTGGCCTGAGAGGCAGGTCATAGTTCCTGCGGGCACAACCAGAGGGCACATAAGGAGGTGGGAAGTGGAGATGTGAGGAGAGGCCAGCGTGGAGCAGTTGTATGAAAAGATCTGCAATAAATCACAGTCTAATTTCTATTTCTCCTATGCATTCTCAATTTGGCTATGTTGATGACTGCTAACGAAATGCCTGGACCCATACGCTTGCCGTGTTTGCCGAGTGCTTGCAAACTCTCTGCGTGGATGTGTCTGTGTTGATGGAGGAGGTCCTGCTGTGCCAAGCTCCCGGCCCTGGGCAGAGGCTGTGCTGGGGCAGTGGCACCGTGCCTCCGTGTGAGCACTCAGCTCTGCTCCCCGGGGAAACCAGGGTCTGCCAAGGGAGCTGACTTGTGCCCAAATCTCCCTCCCTACCTCAGCCTGGGAGCTGCGGGAGCCTTCCTGGCTTCTCGGCTTAGACAGACCCAAGGAAAACCCACGCCTGTTTGGCTGCAGCGATGAGAGGAAACCTTGTGCTAGTGGAATTGATTTCTTTTTAATGAAATATAACGTCAGAATCTTAGGCACTTTAGAGTCACTAAAAATTAAAAAGCACTTTCCCCAAAGTAGGTGCTTTGACCTAACAAGGGTGTAAGACTAACTGAAGTCACTTGCCTTAAATTAACATCGTGAGTAAGGCCATAAAAGAAACGAAATATATCACTGCCTGTACTTTCAAGAGGCTAAACCAGTTCCTTCTCGAAACTTTTGCATACTCCAGCTGTGCCCTGTTAAACGACGGCCGCGTTGCAGAGGAGACGGAGTTGTGTTTCACCGACCCTAAGCACCGTCACTCGCAAAGTCTCTGCAGATCCTTTGAAGGAGACAGCACAATGGAAATGCAAGGTTGCTATTAGAAAACAAGAAAATTCGCTAACAGGATGAACATTTTCTAGTTTGGAATACCTATTGCATGAGTCAGGCTGATCTTGTGAAGATACGTATAGTATACTTTGTCACACCCAGCTCTGTGATTTGGGATTTCGATGTATAATAAGGAAAAACGATGCTATTGGGGCATAAGTTGATGAAAACGGTGGAATTATCAATGCTGCTGCAGAAAAAGTTTTCAACAAATGTTTTTGTTTGCATGTGGGAAAATATCAGTTCCTGCTTACAGTCTATATCAATGGGAAAATATTTCGCGCTTTATCTTTCCCAAAGGAGAATTTTAAACTATAGCTTTGAAAAGAGCTATCTAAGGAGATCTTTGTTGATTTTTCAAAAAAAACTTGAAACACCAGAGGCTTTCCAGAGAGCTATGAGTTAATGTTGTGTCACTAAGGATGTGATAGGACTAACGGTCTTGGTCGTGTTACAGAATAGCTGATGTAGGAGTCATATAAGGAAAATTAAAGGAGTTGGAATACAATCAGTGGCACTCATTACAGTTTTACAGAGAATAATTGTATTGATAGTGTACTTGGACTTTTGTAAGAAGTAAGACTTGGTACCGCGTGAGATTTTGACCAAGAAGCTTAAAATAGAGTAGATGAATTTGGAACATGCTGAATGGATCCCAAACAAGTCTGAATGACAGATGTAACACAGCGGAGGAATCATCAGGGATGCCAGTTTCTATCGAGGACTCACACAGACTGGTTCTGTCCCTGTGGGATTTAACTCTTTTTACGTCACTGACCTGAAAGGGAACTTTAACCGGTGACTGACGGAATATGCAGATGGCATCATGTCTGGGGAAGTGGTAAATCACTCCCAGAACAGGTTACTTTAGAAATGGAGCTGATTCAGGTGGTTTTAGTACAGGCATAGCTGGGGGCAAAGGAGGTAAGCCGTAATTATGGGATAGTGTTGATTTTGTCCTGACAAATTTTGACACTGAAAGATTTGAGGATTATAGAGGAAAATCTGATGAAGAGGAGACCCTGCTGGGACCCAAAAGGACTCAAGCAGTCCTTGTACATATTAATTGATCCTTGAACTATATATATGTATTTATAAAGTATGAGTGAATAGATCATGTAACTTCTGGATTTGTCCCTGGTGTAACAGTTTTGGAGCGGTGGGATCCATGCTGGTGTCTACATTTCCAAGGGATTGGTCCCAAGAAGAACCATGAAAATCCTCAAAAGATTAAAACTCACACTTTATAAAGAAACAGCCATTGACAACAGTCTGCTCGGCAAAGGGTAAGAGCGATCTGAATACACTCTGTGGCTAGTTGTATGAGACATTTACATGTACAAGCAATAGGGAGTTCTTTGCTCTCCTGGACAAGAGGGCAACAAACTCCAAAAAACTAGACAAACCAACACTAGAAGAAGTAAGATGTAGCTGTCTTTAACTGTAACATTAGCTAAGCGCTGGGACGGGTTAAAAAGGTGGACAGAAGATCTGCCATCACCGATTTCCAAATCAAGCCGGATATGGGAAATAAATTAAAAAAAAAATAGCCCACGCCCTAAGAGCTGTGGTTTGTGCTGAGCTGGGAGTTCAGCACCCGACAAACGCTTCCGTCTGCCCTGAAAATCTGCGACTAAGTTTTGGCTGACACCTCGGTCTCTGGAGCGGGGTGGGGGCTGCCCTAGGACCAAAACAGGCCCTGATCCTCCCCGTCTAGATCCCACCCAGCCCGGGGGAGGGTGCTGGGTTGTCCAAGGTCAACAGCGCTCCAGAAATAGCAGCCAAAATGTTAATGTTTCCCTGCTAACCCCTTCAAGAGAGAGGAGAGGGGGCTGAAGGAGAAGGCTAGCGATGTGCCTGGGTGGTTTGGGCTTTCCAGCTGGTTTGGGAGCCAACAGACCCTCTGGCCGAGAGAGCAGCTGGGGTAGGTTTGTTCCCAGTTACACGCAGATGACTTGAAGAGGCTGTCGCCAACTCGTAGGCTCGTAGGACAACTCAGGTGGGAAGGGACCTCAGGAGGTCATCTATTCCAACCTCCTGCTCCAAGCAGGGTCATGGAGAGGTTTTTAAAACGTTCCTGCCTTTGAAAAGCCAGCCTCCTCTAGCTGTTGCTGGATCAGCCCTGCCAGAAACAACTTAGCTGAGAGGCTGGGAAGGGTTTCTTCAGTGCTGTATCTCTCCCTTCAGATAACACAATATAACTGTCGAACAACCTGCGCACATTCCTCTCCTTCCCTCCTGCGTTGCTGATTAAGAACATAGGCTAGAGGTTTCAGAAACAGCAGTGAAGCCTAAATCCCACTGGGTCTTCTTCAGAAGACTTTAAAACATCCATAGCGAGTCAGAGCATGCAACCGGTTATCTTGGGAAGCAGCATCCACCTCTGTGAGGGCAGGGTGCAGGGAATGCAACAGGGTATTTTCAATGCCAGTTGATTTGCTCAGCAGCATCAGGTCTTCCCTGGACTATCAGGATTTTTTCCTGAATGCAAATGCTCTGACCTCTCCTTTCTGCAAATCCATTGCCCTTCTGAGCCCGGACTGGGACACAGGGTGAGGAGTGGGGGCATATATACGTGAGAAATGTATTTGAGTCCAGACAGTACATCATTGAAACTGCTTTCTTTTCTGTGTTGATGTCTTTCACTGGGGCTCAGATAACTTGATTTGGCACTATTCACTGCTAAGTTTTCCATACCAACCGCAGCTGAGCTTTGTTTAAAAGAGGTTTGCTGAAGCTGTGCTGAAAGTGAGTTTAAAGGTTCACAGTCTTTGGAGCGGATCCAGGCAGCTCTTTGTGCCTTCAACTCCCTTGGAAACTGCGGAGGACTGGGGGGCGGGAGAAGATTTGCATGAACAAGTTCTCTCCTCGACCCCCCCCTTGAGCGCAAAGGGGAGCAGCGAGCAGCGGCAGAAATTAGACACCGTGGACCAGATTCTTCCTCCTCCTCTGGGTCCTCTTATCTGCATCGCTGTTATTTTGACCGGGTAACACTTGGTACACATGTAGACGGTGGCACGGGATGCAAGCAGTGAGGAGTCAAGCTCCGGAAGAAGCAGTTTTAGGGATAAGAAACTGTGGCACCGGCTTTGTGCCCTGGGTTGTGGCAGTCAGAGAGGAGGCGGCTAATTTTGCTCAGATAATTTAAGTAGCGAGTCGCCTTTAGCCCCTGTAAAGAGCCCCTACTACTTTAACGACAGCTGCACCTGCGGTGTGGAATGCCCAATGCGCTGCTTTGCACAGCGCAGCCGCCGTGGAAAACACGCTTGGTGTCCCCCGGCTTTCTTCTCCAGTAACATCCTTGCTGAGGAAGCAAGCTGCTGAACTAGCATGAAAGTTATTTTTGTTGTATCTGGGGTGTTTTTGTTCTCCATCTCTTAGGAGATAAAGAATGTCTGGTCACCCTGTGACCTTGGAGCCCATAGGCAACTTCAGATTTACCCAAGAAATACCACCCAAGCTAGAAACCGGTCTCTAGCCTGAGTAGGAGAAGGACTAGTTTAATAAAAGATGACTTTACCTTCCCCAAAGCCATCATCTTCTTCTCCGGGTGCAGTCAGATCTTCTTGGTCGTGCTGCATCGTGGCGAGGATGCAGCTCGAGGAGCAGCCAGAGACGAGGGCTCGAAGGGGTTCCTACGCTGCAGCTCGACTGTTTCCTTTCGCCGGTTTCCTAAACATTTTAGTGGTAACAACTTCCGCATCTGTACTTACGAAAATACTCTCATTCATATGAATAACACTTCTTGTTTTTACAGGCAGCCTTTGAGATGGTTTTTGAGGTGGGGTGTCCTTACTGCTGAGAGAGAGAGAAGTTGATTTTGAGAGCAGAGGCTGGCAGGACAGGCTCCAAAATGCACCATGCCCTGTCGCGGTGAACAAACACGGCAGCGCAGCGGCAGCCCTGTCGGCCAGGGGTGCAGGGGTTTTGCATATGAATGTGAATCCTTTCTCATGGCAGAGGCAGAGCCGGGGGAACAACTCGCCCTGCTCCGTCTGCAGAGCAAGCTCGCTTTCACCCTAGGGACAGTTTGACCAGAGTAATCCCCCCTGGGCTCTCTCAATGCCGTGCGTTCACGGGATTTTATTTTTTATTTAGCATGGCAGCAGTGGGAGCACGTTCTCACCCACGCTGGGGTGACCCACGGCAATGGACATGTGGACAAACTGGAAAGCCATAGGTGATGCCAGCTGTCCCATGGGCAGATGCAGTAGCAGGGATGAGATTCTTGCAGTTAGGCTTTCCCGAGTCACCATCTTTGGTGCATTACCAAACCTGAGGACCATCCTGATGATCGGGTGAACAATAGAAGAACATCAAAGTAAAACTTTCTGTCTGTCAATAATAGGCATATCATTTGAGTATGTGTGTCACTACTAATTCTGCAACACACCGGTCCATTCAGTCGCTGTGTTTCCTGAACTTCATAAAGCAAGTTGACTCCTTCATGTCAGGTCTCTCAGTTTATGAGAGGACCTTACCTACAAACCAACTTACTATAAACTTGCACAAAAATACATCTGGGCTTCAGGTAGTGTCTAAGCCTTTCATAGTGGACTTAGCCGTGCTAGGTTTATGGTTGGACTTGGTGATCTTAAAGGTCCTACACAATTCTCTGATTCTATGATTCTATAGAGCTGCTGACTTCATCGGACCACTCAGGGATATTCATGTGCAGGTGTGTGCCTGCACAGGTGTGGGGCCTAACACTGGTAGTCCCTCACATCTCTGTTATCAGAAGTTAGAGTATAATGAGAGTAAACCTGTACCGAGTTTTTATTACTCAGTCTGGTAATTGCATGTGTCACCACACCCTTGAAAGCGAGACTCCCAGCATGGCAGATGAGTCACAAGCAAATATAATGAGCTCATCTCTAATTATTATGATTGGCTTTTTTTAAAAAAAATCTAGCAATGGGTTTCTGCAGGCCTGAAAATGGAGACAGCTAGTCTGTTAGGCAGTGCTCAACTTGAACTAGTCCAAATGGAGAAGACAAGACAGAAGACAGGACAGCGCCTGACCTGACCCCAGCCCAGGCCTTAGAGCCATGTTCTTTAGCTCCTGTAGCAAATCCTGGGGCAGAACTTTGGTCATCGTAGGAGGGTGAAAAATCCCCTTCCCAGCTCAAGCACAGCCTTCCCCTGGGCACAGGGTAAGGTGCCTCCTGGTCCCTGGAAATTGGCACTGCACCCCGCGGAGCTTGTGCCTCTCCCTCGCTGGCACATCGGGTGTCTTGGCTGCACAACCTGGGGGCTGCTGCCACACCGGGGCTGGGGAGGTCTG